>NW_028278176.1:300000-600000 GCF_059751315.1 Micrasema longulum | reverse complement strand
CTTTTCCAAGAAATCACCATCTTTGGTTTCGTAAATGTTACATACTATGTTTTGCTTTTGAACGCTCATCTCTTTGGAAAAATACCAGCCAATTAGAAACATCATTTAACGTGGGTTCAGTTTAAAACCAGTAATAAGGAATATTTTCCATCAATTTGACACGTGTAAACCTAAGAGCAGAGTGTAATGACGTAAAATCAAGATGCGTCTAAAGAAAATAATTATTTGAAAAGTCGAAGCATATATTTTAACAAATTACAACAGAGATGGGCTAGTTTAAGTGTCTACTGTGTAACATTCACCATTTTGCCTATGTTTGAACATCTATTTTTCTTCAATTATTCCATCAACATATTACAACAGAGATGAAGAACTTTTTAGAGAAGGCAATACAAAAGTGAATAAGTTGGCCACTTAAACCAGCCAATGACAGGTCATAAGCCATGTAGATGCCTGGACTTCTATATTGCCTTCTCTAAAAAATTCTTCATCTCTGTTGTAATATGTTAATATAAACAGCTCCCCAGGGAGTTGAATCCAATCTTTGTCTACAAGTTACACAGCTGAAACCTTTATTTCTGCTGGTGAGATTCGTGTAATTGAATTATTTCACCTACGTACTAGGCAACGCCTGAAACTTTTATTTTTTCAATTTCTATACTTCTTCATGGACCAGGTGGATTTATTAACAATATTTTGAGTCTGTCCAAATTTTTCTCTGCAGCGCTCACGTGTGAACTGCGGCCGAATTTTCGTATTGTCCCAGCGTTCTGTCCCGCGCGGTCGAGGCTGTTCACGGAGCTGGGACAAGACAATATTGTCATATCTATTGTATTGTCCACATGTAAACGGCCCTTCACTGTCGTCTAATCGGGCCTAAGATTACTACCAACAAAAAATTTTGTTTGATGGTGTTGGCACCACTTCAGGGTGATCCTAACCTCGTTACGGGCATGAAACTTACAGGTACACCAACAATATCAAAGGTCGACTTGCAACAATGGCACAACCATATTTGAATTAAAAAATGTTAATACGTACGAGAACTTCATCATCACCTTTTGCACTGCATTTTTAATCCGATTGCAGCGTTTCTTGATCATTTTTGTTAGTCTTACGCGGGTACCGATCCAGGAATAATGAAATATTGCAGAGTAACCCATCCATTAAAATTGTTGAGGAATGGACGAGGTGTGCAGAATATCTCGGAAGAGGAAAATTTATTAAGTGGACTGTATTGTTGGGGAAAAAAGGTTGCGCTATTCCTCTACCTGCTGATTATGAGGCGTGATGAGTGCAGGAACCTGGCTGGTGAAGCTGGCGGTCGTGAGATGCTGGCACAGCTTGTACGGAGCTGGCGGTCTAAAAGGACGCAGGCGCAGCTCGCTTGAGGAAAGATTAGTTGAGCACTTCACTCGTTAATGTTAGATTTTGTACTGATAATGTAATGTTTTTTCCGGCACTCAAACGTAGAATTATTGTTACATGGCGTGCGCTAGGAAATAGGAAGCACGGGTAGGTAGATATGAATTTGGTTGAGAATTGGTCCGAACACAAATATTACATTAAGATATATATTGTTTAGCTAATAAATAATTTCAAAAACAAAACATTGTTATATAATCCAGACGCTTTCCGACGACACTCTATCTACCTATATGAATGTTTGTTTTGAACAAAAATCATTGCCATCCCACGAAACGATGCGATAGACCCAGCATCCCCACTCTCTTTTGGCAACTTATTAAACATAAAAGTCCTTTATGAAACAGATTGTTTTGAGTTGCCTGGATTTTTGTTTTGGGGATTCTGACACTTTACCTCCCCTCGTAGGACAGCGATGAATTACGTTATTGTGCTGAACATCACAAAACTTGTATTCGGGAAATAATAAATAATAAAAATTAATAAATTTATTAATTTCAATATTAACACTTAAGTATTTAAAATGGCTCTTTGCTTTACCGAAAGCATGTTCAGTACCGTCTGCACTAAACTGTTATTTTTTAAACGTCTTCACAAAACAGCTTAATTTGTGAAGCGGTAACTGTTTTTGCTATTTTTATTTTAAAAAACGAAATGCTCATCTTTAGTCCACTCCTGTCTAGTTTTGAGCGTATTCATATCAAATTACGCTTCCCATCCTAAATGGGCCTGCCACACACTCGATGAGTGGCATGGGAAGTAGCGAGGAAAGGAGGCAGAGACGTAGTGTGGCAACATTACTCGTCATGCCGCACGTCATGCTCCTCGTCGTGCCCACCGCTCCCTATTTTGTCGGTTTTTGGGCGGGAATCAAAGGACCGGCAATATGAGCGAGAGTAACTGGCAACATAATCGCGCGGTCGCAGTACGCGTCGAGCGCTCACACAAGATGCACGCGTCATTTTTGAATGATGTATATTTCTTTGTATGACATTGATATAATTAGCCATACTAAAATGCATAAAGCTCACGCTGTCACAGTTTCATCGTCCATTGAATAGCATGACAAATGACAAGTGCGGAGCGTCGCGATTAATTGCGCGAGTAGAGCAGTGTGTGGGCGGAGAGGGCAACATCGGGCGAGAGGGCGGCAGCGCGAGGAGCAAAGTGAGGAGCAGCGCAAGGAGCATAGTGTGGCGGGGCTATAAAAGACTTGATTTATTAGTTCCACATGTGTAACATAATACTGATATAATAAAATAGGATAGAATTCATAAGTTAAGTAAACCTTGATAAAGAAGCTTGTATAGGTTTAAAACCAGTCGGTAAAAAAAATAAAAAAAGGTTAAAAACAAAGTTGTTTTATTTATTTTAGCTATTGTATTGTTCACATGTATGTAAACGGGCTTAAGGGTTAAACATCCGAATGCAGTGTACTCGACTAATTCCGACCTCAGTAATGAATCATGACTTGACAGTCAACCGTAAAAGATCAACGCACCACATTATACTGATAAGGAACAGTGTAACAAGGTTACACTATTGTACAATACCAGTATTCTAGTATATATGACGCTGGGTTCAAATGTTTGACCAAGGTCGCAGAGGCTAAAAGAACTCGGGGAATGGATTGATGAATTTTGATGCAATCTAATCTCACCACACAACACGTTGGGTGAAGCGTTCACGTAAACCAGCAAATGGAGTGTTATTTGCTTTCAATCCGATCTGTTAGTCCTATGCAAAACCCTCAACGAGGAAATTCAGTGCTACGAGAATCAGATACAAAAAAAAATCTCGCACGCGGAATAAATTAGAGCAATTTGACGGTCCCTACCTTCGTGGTCCAGTGAATTTGAGAGGAGCAGAGAGAGCATAGAAGACGACGAGCGATCCGGTCGGCCAATCGAGGCCAGTAATTAAGAAAATGTGGAGAAAATTTAAAATTTAATATTGGAGGATACCAGAATGAAGGTGAAAATGATAGCGGAGATTATTAGCCTATCCACTGGTACCATTTTTTCTATTTTACACGACCGCCTACACATGTCAAAAGTTAGTGCAAGATGGGTGCCGAAATTGCTAACGCCACTCCAAAAATGTCACTGCGTACAAAGCTGCAAAAGGATTTTGGAGCTCTGTGGTGAAAATTCTAAATAAATTATCGACAAAACTGTTACTGGGTATGAAACTTGGGTTTATCACTATGATTCGTACATCAAAAGTGCATTTTGCGAGGTTAACAGGAGAGCAAAAACATAGCTTTGTATTTTTTAAAGGCTATCAGATACTGAAGAATTGCCAGAAAATTCTGGTCGTGTGGTTACAAGAGGAGATCCCAGCAGAATGCTCGTACGAGGTTTTCCTGCAATGTGAATGATTTAATACCAAAACACGCACGACTTTCGCTCAGAGAAATTTCTCTTTTGTGGCCCCAAGAGTGTTCAATGTCCTTGATGAACATATTAAGTTCTCCAAAACGAAAGCCATTTTCAGAAGACGTGTACATGTTTGTATTTTGTCTAAGGAAAAAAACCATTGCAGGAGACTGCTGCGAGACAGTGCATACTACAGTAATAATAAGCGTGTGGCCCAGATGTTTATTAAAATGAATGTTTTTTTTAATTTATTAATTGATATAGTTACATAAATGATACCAGTTTTTATTTATGTACAATCTACTTTTATAATTGTGTAATAAATTTTATTTGTAGTATTATTTAGTAATATGCATGCTTCTATTTTCTATCATGTTGTATCCCAACTCAACACAGGGCTTATGGCCTCAAAAAGTTAGGGATGCATTTATATTTTTTGTAATATTTATATGACTAAATAAATAATAACAAAATAAATTGTATTCGAGTCTGCTAATCATATATAATTAATTTCCTCCCGCTATTTTTAACGAGGAAATGGTTTGCTGAAAATACCTGCATATCCATCACTATTCATACTGTCATATTGCTATGTGCTGATGTGGTTGCATACAGAAGGATAATCGTCGTCCACTAGATCAATTGATAAGACACGAAGAAGTATTACATTAATTTATTATTATAAAGGTATTCATCATCAGTGACGCTACAGCCCTTTGTGGGCCCTGAGCTCCTCCAGAATCTGTCTCCATTCCTGTCTGCACCCTGCGGCTCTTCTCTAATTCGTCAAGCCAATTGCTCTAATGCCACTTTCCTCACTATCCAGCCATCTTAATTTTGGTCTGCCACTGCTTTGTCTACCTTCCGGAGTGGTATAGAGAATCTTTTTTGGGGTACGATTATCATTCATTCTACGCACATGGCCCATCCATTGTAATCTTCTTATTTGTATAAATTGTGCAATGATGGGTTGGCCAAATAGTGCCTCTAATTTATGATTAAACCGTCTTCTCCACACTTCTTCAGAAGACAGCACCTTCTTCCTTAATATTTTTCTTGTGATCATAACCCATCATTCGGCACCATATGCAATGACCAGTCTGATGAGAGTTTTGTAAATAACGGTCTTAGTTTTTCTAGAGAGCAATTTGGATCCGAGATGTTTAAACAAGCCATTATAACATATTTATGTTTGCTGCCGATAGCCGTGCTTTAATCTCGGTACAATAATGGTTATCATTAGTATTTACAGTAGGTACCTAAATATTTAAAGGCGTTGACATTTTCTATGTGGTGTGATCTAACGTCAATTGCCTAATGTACGTAGTTTATTTGTAACTTTTTTGCTTACATATATTAAGTCCTAAATGTATTTATTATAAAGGTATTATATTATTACATCAAACAATTCTACGACACTACCGTATTACATCGTCCTCTGACGTTATAACTACGTGAGATTACATTTTTAATTGCTTTCCAAAGAACTGCTTATGAAAATATATAATGCAATTTATGATCCTATAGAGAGGTAACCTTAAAAAAAAAAACTTTTATTTCTACGGCATCATTATGAGATTTTCTCCCCTCGCGAAATTCCAAGTGAATACCATTAGCGACCCTTTTAAACAAAAATACACGATTTTCGTATTAGATAAGTATTGGTCCATAAGGAGATGCGTTATTTTGCCAGGTGGGTAATTGCGATATTCATCTGAGCGCTAGGTAAATTCTGTGGGGTACGTTGTTTTTACCACTAGCTAACTGAAAGCAATATGTACCAATAGAAGTACCTACCCACTAAACACGTGTAGTTCATGTCTCCTTTGATTTGATCAAGCGATTCTCGTACATCAGGTAAATGTTTGCAAATTATTTTGTTAGTTCAAAATATGGAAATTAGAATAATTTATTGTATTTTCAAAAGCAATATGGACGTTGTGGAGATATGTTTTCATACATAAAAAAAAAGACTTTTAGAAAAAATACGTCGCTAGAAAAACGCAACATGTTTGGCCTTGATATTACTTCAAGATTCGTGACAATGTTCTAAACAAATTTGAATCGTCGGGAACAAATAAACATGAATCGTGACGTATTAGAGTCGTGGCCAATGAAATGATCGTTTTTGCGGAAATTCAAAATTACACATTTAAAAATATTTTTTCTGCTATTAATAATTAGCAAAAAAAAAATAAAGACAGTATTTCATAGACCTTTATTACTCTCAAAACGTTTAAAAAAATGTTTTATTTCCCTATTGTGAATGGTTATTTATTATGTTTTCTGTCCTGTACCAAACAGTCAATGAAGAAAGCATATTTTGCAAATGCGATACTTCAGCTCTGAATGAGGAAGTTGTGTTTTTTTTAAAAAATATTTGTTAATGCCTAGACTTTTAAACTAAGCCAATTTTTTTTTTCATATATATATATCGTATTATCAGCGCTCTGATTTTTTAAAGTTTTGTATTTCTGAAATAACTCCGCGTGTGACGTCAGAGGATCTTCTCAGCCGGTTCTCCCGATTGGTTCGTTTACGGTAAGCAAACCGGATATCAATATTATGTATCTTTTTTGGGTGATACCGTGTATGTTGGATTTGATCCGACGTTTCGGCTACCATTGCAGGAGCCATCTTCAGGGTAGCCGAAACGTCGGATCAAATCCAACATACACGGTATCACCCAAAAAAGATACATAATATTGATAACAGTGACCGTGAAAACCTTCGCACCTATTTAAGCCGGATATCCTTCACAGCTCTATCATTAGTTGATTCATACGAACCTGTGAAGTCGTTCAAAGTGGTGCGTTTTAAAAATAATATTTTTCATTCTTTTTTAGTACATTTTCAAGAAACTGCACTACAATTAAATGCTCTAATTTTTACCGCGCGCAAGAAAACATTTTTTTTAATCGAATTTCCCGTAGGGCTGAAGTTCCTCATTGAAGTACTTGAATAATAAACAAGGCAACGCAAAAGTTGGGGGTGTTAATGGATAATGCCGCAATTTATTAATGTACTCTAGTGTTTGGATACAATATACAATGGATACCCTGTTAGGTCGCAGGTAGGAATAAACTTTGCTTTATCTAGGCCAAGTTTATTCTACATGACACGATTCACAATAAAAGTGTTTTGTTCATATGTATATTAATAATGAATTCAAAATTAGATAAAAGTCTATTGAATTTCATTATTTATATCTGAAGGTCCTTTTTAGGACTTTTACTAGGTTAATACCTAAGAGAAATAAGCCCTTAAGCTCTTTTGCACAGAACAAAAGAGTTACAAATTTTGGTTTGGTTTTTATTTTAACAACAAGCGTGTAACGGGCGGTTACGGTTTGCTCTTGCGATTCTCGACACGAGTACCCCGTTCTATTGCTGTAATCTGTAGCTTACTTTGTAGGTTATGGTCATAGAATTGTTTTTCTCCATATGGGCGACTCTAGCCAGTGGCGGGTTATTACTCTAAGGTTAATTTATTTATTGATTCATTCAAAATTACACTAGTTTAAATATTTATGAACTTATTAAGGCTTTTTAGGCCATGCCCGTGTCAAGCCACAATAAATAACAATAAAAATACATAGTAAAATTAATTAGATCAAATTATAATGACATAGAATAACACTCAAGAAAAAAAAAGGTAAATGTAATAAATAATAAAATTCCAAAAAATACAATGTAAAAAAGATAATCATAAATAATTTTAAAAATATAAATTATACAAATTAAGAATCACACATAATCAAATATACAAAATAGTGGTATCATTGGCGGCCTCCGTGGTGTAGTGGTCAAGACGCTTGACTCACGCTCGGAAGGTTCCGGGTTCGATTCCCGGTGAGAACACAAAAATCAAAATGATTTTTTCTCAAGCCTGGGTGTTCTGTGATGAAATTCACCACTGTAATTGGGCCTACTGGCCTGTAGTGGTGCAAAAATAAATGAAAATAAAAATGAAATCATTAAAATCAACAAAATAATAGTAAAATATAGTATTATTAAAAAAAAAAACAAAATAAGCGTATCATTTAAATCAACAGAAAAAGAATATATATATAAAAGTATAATTGAAATGATGATTGAGATATGTTTTCTAGAAACTCACTCAACACTATAGTAAGAAATAAAAGAAACAGGAGTAATAAATCATATGCCAAATAATAGTACGTAATAATTCAATTATACAAAAATACATAATGAAAAAAAACATAAAAATTATCAATATATATAAAAAGCAAATAAAAGTATAAGTATGGAAGGAAAGCAGATTTGTAAATTTTTGCTAATCTCGAACTTTAAAAAAATTGACAACCTCGTCCCTAGCATATAATACACTAGTTTATATACAGTCGAACTCGGTTATAACGATCACGGAAATAGCGAGATCTCGGATGTAACGAGGAAACATTAGTTGACATTTTAGTTCATGGTTTTCTCCATACATTTATTCGCTGTTATAACGAGCTGCTTCTTGGACATACCGAACAAAAATATATTGTCCAAAATTACAAAAAAATCTTCAATTGTTAAAAACATCATTCTCGAAATAAGAACCTAAGTAATAAGATCCAAACGGTCGGCTAACGTAAAAGATAAATACTGCCGGGCATTGGGATCGGATTATGTTTATGATAGCTATGTAAGTGTCTGGGTTACCTAATTGGATTTTTCGCCGACAATATTGAAAAATGAACACACACGGTTTTTAAAAAATCCAATCTTTGTGAACTTAGTAAGTGCCGGTTCGGCACATTATTACAATTTACAGATGCTTTTGTAGTTTATGAATGACATGCTTGTTTCGGGGGTTTTTACGGGTTTTTTTTAGATTTTTAATGTTCTATGCTTATTTTAATACACAATAAACATTACAAGTGGGTGATGTCAAATGAGTTCTAGACCAGATCAGTTAAAACCGAACCCATGAATTATAAACATGTCTACTAACGAGGGGAAGTGTCTCTCAATTCGTGAAAAAGTGGCAATTTCCCAATTTTTTTTTTAATTTTCTGGATGAATATATATGTATTTATTTTTTTTATATTTTTTTAAATTTATTTATTCACACTCTTTATCAAAATACAATTCCATGTTCACTTTGCCCAGCTAACAAGGGTACATACCCCGTTCTAAGCTAGGCAATTACATTTTAATATATTATAATAGTAAACCAATTAATAAAGAGCACCGACAAACAAAATATAAACTTATTCGGATACACATTTTGATTCATATACATACAGACATACACATATATACACACATATATACACATGTACATACACACACACGTACATACACCCACGCGCATACACATACATACATTCATAAAAACATAGACAATTTATTTATGCGAAACTTCATGGTTGTCAGCTAAATTTTTTTATTTTTTATTATTCCTTATTTTTTATATTTTATTTTTGACATCCAGTAAGGTTCTCCGATCCGTGGCATGCATCAACTTTTCTGACTCCCTACGACCAATGTCATGAAAGAGCGAGGTCAACACCTTCCGTAACTTGACAACACTCCCGTCTTTCCACGATTCTGGCAAAAGGTTATGGACCTTTTTGCCTACGTAATAGTGTTGTCTCGATGCCAGAACAGTGTTGACCCCTTCACTTAGTTTTAGATCAATATTAGAGTATCTTGTATTATGATTGTGGTTGACGCTTGGGTAAATGTCTCTATTTATGTGTGTAACCACTACCGTTCTCAATATTTACTTGTTTACTTAGTGGCAATGTGCTAAAGCGATTGTATAAAAAAACATTTCTCTAATATAACGAGTAACGCTTATAACGAGCGAATTCTATCGGCCCCATCTTCCTCGTAATAACCAAGTTAAACATAAAAAAAGAATCACAACAATATTACATAAAATTCATTAAAATAACATTATAATACAATGCGTCTCGGGCTCAAGTGACCGACTGAAAATGCATGAAAACTTCAAAAGAAGGTTTATTAATAAAAATAAAATCATTTTAATAATAGCTCTTCTACTTTTTATAGATGTGTTTAGAATTTAGCAAGTCGTAGTAATTATAAAAATCTTAAATTATTATGAAAATAAATCTTTGTTATTAGTATTACACAATTTTAATTATTTTACAAGAACACTACTACAGTTTCGGGAGAGCATTCCTCCCATATACGGGTGATATTAAGCTAATTGTAAATTCAGTATATTCTTTACGGTGTTATTATTGAATCTATACAAAAAACCAACGAATCAATCGGCGATGGAACCTTAAGCAGGGTGGATATTCCACTTTCATATCTAAAGTGTTAGCATATAATTACGGTTAGTTATACTAAACCAAAAATTATATAGTTTTATTTTTAAATTACAGAAGCAAAAATTTTACGTAATTAAAAAAAATGTAAATGATGTATTGTGTTAGTTAAGAGTCATAATTTCAAGTACCTATATCACATTTCTTCAAACCAATATAAAATACGTATACCGCCATCTGTTATCAAATAGAAAATTAATTCTCTTGCATGAAAAACCAAGTTGTATAATTTCGGTCTAACATACGAGGATTTGTTACTTTTTTTATTCATAGATGTCACTAAACCGAAAATGTATATATACAGCGTGTATAATTAAGCCTATCACACCCGAAACCACAATGATCTGTATGAGCAAGATGACATATAGGCATATACAGGGTGTTCTTTAAACCCTGTCACATCCGAAACGGCGATGATCAGTATGGGCAAGAAGACATATTAGCATATTTAAACAATATTTAGAATACAGTTTTTTTTTTTAAATAAAATATTTAAAAAAACAAATGGTTGCTTACTTCTGCAGGGAAGAAGCGGGGGGGGGCGTACCCATGTGTTTGACGGGTTATCAGATTCCCCCTCCCCTTTCCTCGCTTCTCTTGCAGAAGTAAGCAACCATTTGTTTTTTTAAATATTTTATTTTTGTAAATTTTATTCGTTCTAAAAATTTATTTTAATGAGCCAATATGTCTTCTTGGTCGTACTGATCATCGTGGTTTCGGATATGACAGGGTTTTAAGAACATCCTGTGTATATATATTTTTAAATTTAAAAACGTTTCAAAACTTTAAAAAAAAACAACAAAAAACCAAATGTTTGCTTACTTCTGCAGAGCGCAGAATAAGCTACCCACTCCGCACTCTTGTTTTCTCCCATGCAGAAGTAAGCAACCATTCTGTTTTAAAATTTATTTTTTTTAGTTTTAAAATTATTCTTTTTTTTTATACGCTAATACATCTTCGTGCTGGCCTATAATGTAGTGGTCAGGGCATTAGCTCACCATGCAAAACCAACTGCTTTTGTCATAGTTTCTAGAGTTATTTTTTTTTTACTGGGCACATGTAGCAATTCTTATTATATTGTATTTTATTAACCAATGGTCATTTACTGGGGGGTGGTCATTTACATCTTTTTGCTTTGACCCTAATTTATTTATAAAAATATAATGAGTCAAAAATGTGTCAATGTTTTCTTTTTCGGGTAAACTTTTTATTTGCTTTTGTATTTATTCTTAATTAAATTATCTAACTTAAATTTATTAATTTTTGCTTTACGTATATTTTTTATTTTTTCAGTTTCATATTTTCTACTTACTCAAAAAAAAAACCGGAGTGTAACTTTCAAAGTTAATTTCATATGTTTTTTATGTATTTATAGATTTCATAATGCATTCAAGATTTAGTATACCCACGCACAAGCCATGCCTATTTGGGATTTTTTTGTTTTTATATATAAAGTGATATATTATGTAATAAAAATGTAACCAATGTAAACAATAAAATTGTAAATAAATAAAGAAATGGTGATATAATTCCATTCGATCGAATTAATAAGTTGGTATGTTGATTTCAGGAAAATGTCAATAAAATTAACTGTTTTATCAATTGCGTAATATTTCATTTATACTAGGAAACTTATGCAACAGGAAAAATAATAATTTCATGCCAATATAAGACGCGTGTACCGGTGACGCGGAGGAATTTGCTGATGAGGAAATGAAGTAAAACAGTGGCAGAGCGCTTTAGCGATCGTCAATTACTAAATAATAATCAATCAATCTTGACAGCAGATTGACTTTTCTTGCTCGAGAGAACACTTTTATATTCCGGGTGGATATCTTAGACAACGTCAGCACAGACTGCTCTACCTCCCGGCTTCCAGGGGTGCGATTCTGAACGCTGTCGCGGAGGTAGAGGGCGCCTTGTCAGCGCGTAATTAGAAGGTAAATTATGTGCAAGCGAAGCGTTTCTATCTTCGCGAGAGCGTTCAGAAGATCATGCCGATTGGAAGAGCAGTCAGGCAACTAAAAATATCACTTTGGAGGTTTACATATTTCATATCAGATAAGGTATATTTAAGGGAAAAATACTTTTGTTATGGGAGAGTATTTATATCTTAATTGAGATATTGTTCAAGGGTTTCTGGCCTGATAAAACACACATAAAAACATATATTTTGTTTTTATCAAATAAATATGAATATGAATTTAAATGTAAATTTCTCGTCAAAATGACAGCACTAGAGTATTGTCAAAAGATCGGCAAAATACCAATGTATCAAATTTACGTATTAATCCCCGCAGTTAGTACACGCAAATTGAAGCCTGATATATGATTAAAATGTAACACGCCTTTCCATTATCCGTGTCCTATTTTTCTTCCAGATTGTCTAGCAATCAAAGCACATTGTGACAATTAATAAACTTACCCAGTATCGCGCGTAGGTGCCCTTCCAGAGTCTGGAGAACTGTCATCTTGATCTCCTTCACTGTCTTCCCGAGGAACTGCTCCGAGGCAGTTCCCAGGAGTTCGTCCGCTTTCATGATCTTACACTGCGCTACTCCCGTCACCGTCAGGGGAACACCTTGCGCTGTCTCAACGCTCTCGCACATGGGGTTTAGAGTCATCACCTGGAGAAGGAATGTAGAAACTTACTTCATTTAAGCAGGGTCATTTATTTTAGATTCTAATTAGTCAACTGTCAAATAAAAGAATACTTATACTACAGACGATGCAAATACCGAATTTGCTAATTAAATTCATAAAATATTCGACATCACACCTAAATCAATGCTCAAAGTGAAAACAGTCTAGAAGAAAATGGAAAGAACAACTACTACTACCATCACGCCATTTCCCCGTAGGGGTAGGCAGAGAGAATGGACCGCCACACAAGTCTATCCTGGAATACAATCCTAGCCTCTTCCACATTCATACATCTTGTCATACATGCCCTTTGGTTCTGTCTGCTTTTGACATGACCAGACTTAAGATTTTGGTTTATCTGATCATGCCACGTCTTATTTGGTCGTCCTCGTCTAACGTTGCCGTTCATTTTTGCCATATATACTTGTTTTACCATTCTCTCGTCGTCCATTCGTTCTACGTGACCAAACCATCTCAGAGACCCTTTCTAAATCTTATCAATTATGCTTGTCTCAGATTTACACTCTCGCCTGATTTCATCATTCGTAACCCTGTCATACATTTATTTCCCACACATTCGTCTAGGAGATCGCATTTCAACCACGTTCACTCGGCTTTCATCCTTCCTCTGCCAGTTCCATGTTTCGCTTCCATACATAAGTGTTGGGACTAAAACTCCGGAAAGAACAAACAAAACAATAAAATAATACGATGGTCAAAATGATTGGTTTCATGAAGAATGCGAACTCAATAACAATTGAAGAACAAAGGAAAGATAAAAAATATGATATGAATACCAAAGTTTTATCTGTCATATTAAATCTAACGACAAAACGTGCATAGGTACTACAAGATTTGGAAGGAATATTTTAAGGAGAATTAGACGATAAATACAAACTGAAGAGGACATAAAACATACTGCGGATAGTTTGGATCTATTTTTCTGTGCATATCGGCAGTTTAGTAGTCATTTGCTTTCTACGCATTAACTTCTAATACATATTTACAATTTGCATTACGTGTTGGGTTAAAGAGCCCGTCAAGTAAATAAATAAGCACTACAAAATTAGAAAAGTCCAACTTAAATATAGCTGAAGCTGGAGCAAGAATTTTCCAGATATATGATATTATGTTATACATCTCACGACCAGAACAATCAAATTCAGCATTACCTCCGCGTCACCACTAACAAAAACATAGCCACTGTAGACAAATAAGGTTTACTTCTAACACAAAGAAAGGGTTTTAACTTTGACAAACCTCGAGAGATAGTCTCTGGACATCTGTGACGAGCCACCATGCCCACGCCCATCCTCCAACAATGGTCTCCTTTTTCGTAGATCCACAACATCCACCTGAAATAGAAAACACAATGGTATTAAAGATAAATAATTAAAGTACAAGTTACAACATAGAAAAAGTAATATAACCAACGAAAAAGCTAAACAAGATGCTGAATGATGAAAACAACAACTTATCAACAAATCTACTCCCATAATCAATATTATGTACGAACATTATTTTTAGGCATATTCTTTATTTTATAATTTAAAAAATCCGCTAGAGTTACACAAACGTTAGTATAGTCAATTATGACAATAATTAGGACATAAGTTCTTTTCAATGTTGATATTAAATTTGTATACGGTAAGTCAATAAGGTGTTAAAATACATTGTGAAGTATTTTTGACTGTCTTGCATTTGACCTTGCTTTTTTGATGTGGTAATTTTGTCTGGCATTGGATTCGTATACGGTAGCAATTTCAGTGTAATTTTGTGAACAATTTTTATCGTCTCAACTTTCGTCAAGTTGTTTATATCAAACTAGCCTTTTTTTGTAAAATTCAGTCTTAGGGGTCAAGATAGGTAAGTTGTAGATTAGTTACATGATTTTTTTGTCTTTGTATGTCTTGTTATGTCTTATTATGCCTGTCTTATTACTGGTTAAAGACGATCGCGGAGCTCAGTTTGTTTTCAACATACGCTTTTCACGTCATGATTTTATCCCTTTTGTATATCGGTTTTAGGTCCGAGGATTAAATACGTAGTTTTTTTTTATTTTGGGGTTCGAACTGTCAGTAGGGTCGCTAGAAGGTGTAATTCTATTAAATGCTGCGAACGCTTAGTCGCATTCCGCCGGTAATACTACTGACTAATCTAACTCGTTACCGCCCACGTCACGAACCCTGGGCAATGGGATCACACTCATAACGGTGTGATCACAGCAGATAATGAGAAGATGAAAGAAGAGTTTCTGGCGCCTCCAAACCGGAACCAACCAGCTAAAAGAAGGTAAACCCGACAGAAAAATCTACCAGAGAAGCCAACGGAAAACCACTCTGGTCATCATTTCCCAGGAATCACTATGGCGAGTACATCAATAAGCAGTCATCCTGGCTGCGGAAGATGAGAGTAGCGCAGGACAGAAATGCTTTCGCTGCAGTGATCGCCAACGTCGTGGGGACCCGACAAGGCAACGGAAGGAGAATTAGTTTTTGTAAAAAACAATTTAGACAAACTCAAAATATTGATACAATAATCCAAAACGACAAGAACAATAGATTTATCTTCGTGAACAGAATTAGACGCAAAGTCAAAACAATATTTTGCCGAATGAGGGTACTGAATTTTGTCCATATAAACTACCGTATGTGAAAGAGAAGCGATTTATGATAATAACAATGAAGCTAGTAATTACTTTAGGTAAAGTTGTTTGGGTATTATAATTTAGTAGGTAGTATCTAGTCTCTACAACCGGTTTAACCTTCCGTTACAGACAGCGTTAGCGCAGGGGCAACGATTTTATTCTTAGACAGTTCGCTGTTGCATTTATAAATGCTAATGAAATCAGTGTTTTTACTATTAAAAAACATATCATGATACATGAAATAGATATACTCCCAGGAGCTATATAAAAAACTCATTTGGGACCGTACATAAAAAGAAAACATTTTTGTGACAATACGTGAAATCAGTACAATCCAAAACAGTAAGAAAACATAAAACACAGTGTTATACAATATCTAAATAAATTACATTAATAACTATCACTATCAAAAATATTTAAGTAATATTTTTTTAATTGCGACACTTTTAGATTTGCTCTTCAACTTTCCGTTTTTTAGTTCGTAAGACAGTTTACTGTTTAAATTGAAAAAGGCCAATATTTTTTACAGACTTTTTGCCGAACTTCATTGAGCGAAATTTAGACACGTGAAGATTTTTTGAGTTCGTGTATTGTGGTTGTGAATATCATGATTAAATGTGTATTTTAAATTTGTGTGAGCAGAAAAGTTTGCGGTTACTGTTATTCATAATGATAAGCAGTTCAAATGATAGATTTCCGGTTTCCAGGTAGCCATGTTTCTCAAGGTTTGATTTATTTTCACAGTTACGGGATTCTACTTTTAAATGTCATCACAACTCACCGACAAAAACTCGTGACGCTACGGGCGGGTACTTTCAAAATCAAAGCGATGATATATACAAAATTTGTTTTTTTTTCATTTGGTAGGATTATTTTTTTTAAGCCACTAGACTTCCTCATTTTGCACATTTTCAGTAATAATAATAAAATTTAAGATCAAGGAACTCGTCGCAGTACAGTGATGACATTCGGTAGCCGAGATTGGAAATTTGGCGTAGGAAATTGCATTAGTCACCCGTTAGAAGTTTCTCATTAGAAATTATTGAATAGAAATCCACCGCCAAGTTCATCTTTGCTTAGCGACGTATTTATTTATTTATTTATTTATTTACGGACAAAGTCCATTATAAACATTACAATTAAAAGAAATTTTTACAAAGGAATAAAAAAATATAAGGAACAGAAATAAGCAGCAAAGACAGATGATAGATTTTTTAGATTAAGTAAAAAGCATAGGCTAACTATACAGATTCTTTAGCTGATTTGTAAAGAAAGACATCCTTACACCATAATAATCAAGATCTTGATGATCGTTCACCCGCCTGATCATTCTGGGCAAAGGCGACTGTGCACCATAATTGGTCCTGTAGTGACCGAGGAAAAGCATTTCATTATTTCTTAGTCTACGGGTGGGAACGTTAAAAAGAATCTTTTGCAAAATTTCAGGGGCATCAATGAGACAGTTCATAATTTTATACATGCAGATTATATCTGCAATGCATCTGCGTTTTTCAAGACTTGATATGCTTAAAAACCTCTCCATATCAGAATATGAATAGTCTCCTCTTTCCAATCCCATCTTCCATGCAATTTTTCTTATAAAACGATGTTGAACTGATTCAAGGCGCTTGATATGAACAGCATAATGAGGGGACCAGATTACAGATGCATATTCAAGAATAGGGCGAACTAAAGAGCAATAAAGTGTTTTAAGTGTAAGCATACTTTGGAAATCAGACGTAGTTCTATTAATAAAGCCTAAAATTTTTAAGGATCTGTTTACTATATTATCAAAGTGTTCCAGAAAAGTTAGTTTATTATCTAGGATCACTCCAAGATCTCTTATAGAGGTGACAATCGAAAGAACTTGGCCATTAAGTTTATAATCAAAAATAAAAGGATGTTTACATTTATGGTATGAAATAATTTTGCATTTATCGATGTTAAGTTCCATGTTATTAGTTTTGCACCAAGTATGAAATGCATTTATGTCTTCTTGGAGTCTGACACAGTCATCAATATTTTTAATTAGCTTAAGTATCTTGTTATCGTCAGCAAAAAGCCAGAATTTTGTAAAAGAAAAAACATTAGCAGCATCATTAACAAACAGATTAAATAGAAGAGGGGCCAAGTGGGCACCCTGTGGTACACCAGAAGTTACTAGGAAGCTATTTGATATGAAGTTATTGATTTTTACACTTTGTTTTCTATGTGAGAGGTAGGATTTTAAAAACGATAAAAAGGGATCTCTAATGCCTACAGCACGAAGTTTAGCACATAAAATGTTGTGATCAACTTTGTCAAAGGCCTTGGAGAAGTCTGTATACAGTACATCAGCTTGAAGATTATTCTCGAACGCTGTAAAAATAGTATCAGTAAAAGAAAGCAAATTGGTCGTCGTTGATTTGGCTGTCCTAAATCCATGCTGCTCCTCAATCAGCACATTTTTAAATATAGGTGTTATTTTTTTTGTAATAATTGATTCGAATAGTTTAGGTACAGGAGATATCATTGAAATGGGTCTATAGTTAGTTACGTTAGATTTATCACCAGATTTGAATATCGGTCTTATTATAGAAATTTTCCAAATATCAGGAAATACACTCGTTGTTAAAGACATATTAAACAGTAAAGACAGAGGCTTGGCAAGACTAGATTTACAATTTGATAGTAGTATTTCAGGAATACCATCTGGACCAATACATTTACCATCAATCATGTATCAATCATTGCCAATTGTTTAATCTGATATAAAATGAAACGGTTTATTTTTACTTCTCGATTTCTTAACTACAACAATAAAATTAAAGGAACAGCCAGTGATACTAAACAAAATCACATATTCTGTAGAATGAGAATTTTTAATTGCAAGAATAAGACGCGAGTGGAAACAAATTTGCCTCGTGGCAAAATGGGTGGCCATTCACCTACAAGACAGGGTGGACGTGAAATATTAATAATAATTAATATGAAATACTGATCATCTCACCTTCAGATACATACACGCATACATATGCGCTCGTACAAAGTGTATTGTCGTACGGGATCTTATGATGGGGAGGTGCATCATTTTCTTGTCTCGACCCTCTCGTTAAGTGACAAAAGTCTGATCTTGGAGTTAGAAATTAAAAAAAACATATCGCTATCCTTTAGGGTAACTTTTTAAGGAGTTTGATGTTTTAGACGTTCGGCAATTGTATGTTAAAATAATATTAATTCATCATCATAATATTGGTGTTCTTTAAACCCTGTCACATCCGAAACCACGATGATCCGTATGAGCAAGAAGACATATTGGCACATTAAAATATTTTTTTAAAACGAATAAATTTTTTAAAAATAAAATATTAAAAAAAACAAATGTTTGCTAACTTCTGCAGTGGAGAAACGAGGAGGGGGGAGGAGGAAATCTGATACACCGTTAACCGCACGGCCGCGCCCCCCTCGCTTCTCCCCTGCAGAAGTAAGGAACCATTTGTTCTTTTTAATATTTTATTTTTACAAATTTTCTTCATTCTAAATAAAAAATTGATCCTGATCCCATACTGATCATCGTGGTTTCGGATGTGACAGGGTTTAAAAAACACCCTGTATAGATATACCACTCCATACAAATCCGAGCTTAAAAGCCGCCGATTGACCAGCGGAGATAGCAAATATCGTCACGTCGACTTTGACAAGCAAAACAAGTTGTACAGTAAAAAGCACAGACTGTTTACAGCGGTCTACTGTAAGTTCCATTCAGTATATCACTCCCTTTCGCGTACATGACACTTTTGTTTGTCATTTTGCTTTACGTTTAAGAATATACTGATCGATGAACAGCATGGATTTAGATCTGCCAGATCAACCACCTCTAACCTGGTAGATTATACCCAGGTTATTGTCAAAGCACTCGAAAATGGTCAGCAGATTGACGTTCTTTATACAGATTTTTCTAAGGCATTTGACAAAGTAGATCATAAAATTCTCATGTATAAATTACATGCCTTGGGAATAACAGATCCATTACTCTCATTTATTAAATCGTATCTAACTGGTAGGACACAAAATGTTCGGATAAATAACTATTTATCAACCAGTATTGACGTTACATCGGGTGTACCTCAGGGTGCTCATTTGGCACCCCTGCTTTTCAATTTGTTTATTAATGATGTTGCTAAATCATTCTCTTACTCTCGTTTTTGGCTCTTCGCGGACGACAACAAAATTCTCAAAATAATTCAAACTTTACAAGACTGCTTTCTTCTTCAATCAGACATTAACTATTTTAACCAATGGTGTAAAGTCAATAAATTAGAACTAAATATTAAAAAATTGCAAAATAATGTCATTTCATAGAACAAAACAACCAATTTCCTTCGAGTACCTATTAGAAAACTCCAAAATTGATGTAGTCAAGTCCATCAGAGATTTAGGAGTTGTTTTGGACTATAAACTGACATACAACGAGCATATAGATAATAAAGTAAATAAATCACTGAAATTACTTGGCTTCATTAACAGAATATCCTCTGATTTTACTCATGTCCGTACAATCAAAACTCTTTATTGCTCAACTGTTCGCCCTCTTCTAAAATATGCCTCCGTGGTCTGGTCTCCATTCTATGTCAATCGCATAAATCACATTGAATCAGTCCAACATCGCTTGCTTCGAAAAATAGCGTGGATGCTCAGACTAGAGAGAGATAATTATTCTTATGCTGAAATAGAGTCAATGTTAAATATTTCTAGTCTACAAAAACGTAGAACTAATATTGACTCCATATATATGTTCGGCATACTAAATGGTATAATCGATGTTCCATCATTACTGGGACAAGTAAAATTCAATATTCCGACTCGTAGATTGAGAAACAATGAAGTACTGTTCATCGATCAGCATAGAACAAACTATGGCCTAAATTTTCCAATGACCCGTCTTTGTCGTATTGTTAACTCAAGACAAGATCTGGACTTTTTGGTTTAAGTTTACAACGATTTAAACGAGCACTAAATAAATAGTCCAGATCTTGTCTCGATGTCCCTTATGTTTGTCAATGCTTCTTTCTTTTTTTAAAAATGTTTTAAAGTATTATTTTATTGTAATATTTAAACCTTATAAATTGTATACATGGACAATGTCCGTTAATAAATAAATAAATGTTTACGTAAGAGGATGTATGTATGTGAGCGTGTGTGCGTATAAATGTAATTTTTTAAATTTATTTATTTATTTATCAAAAGCACACAAAAATTTAAATACAAATTATCAAGTCCTACTGAACTGCATAAAATGCAGTTCGTCAGCTGGTGCTTATAGTTAAGTTCTAATATATAAACATAATCTTATCTTTTAAATTCTATAACGTATAAAAACTCTTATTCCTATGGAAAAAAAATGTATTCCCATGTACATCGAAAATAAAAAAAAGAAAAACACAAAAATAATTCAATATAAAAAACCACGTATTTGTATGCGGGTATATGTATATTTATGTGTATATATATATATATATATGTATGTATATATGCATGTATACATGTGTGTGTAAGTGTATGTATGCACGTGTGAGTATGTATGTTTATACGTGTGCCTACGGGTGTGTGTATGTATATGGAGATACGTAAATAAACATACATTCCTTTTTATAATAATAAAAAAAAAAAACAAAATATGCCGCATTTGGAGTAATAATGCAGCGCCCTATGCGCCACTGGATGTGAAAATGAAAATGATGATAATAACTAATTTATAAGCACGATGTGCAGTTTTAATCATTGTTGTAAATTTTATGGTAGAACGTCATCATTATTCGTAAGGAAAGTGTAGCAGATTATAATAGTGAAAATCGTAAGTGTGCAATGAAAGTGTAAAAATGACTTGAAAGAATAATAATTAGACAAATTAAGAACACCAATAACATTAAATTACAATGTAATTATAACTGAAACAAGTCCGCTTTTTTATTAAGCGCTGACTCCAAAAAAGTTTATCGGTTTATTTCATTCGAATATTTAAGTAGAAATTTCATTTATTGGTACTAATACTACCATACGCCATTTCCCCGTAAAGGTAGGCAGAGAGAATGGACCGCCACACACGTCTTTCCTGGCATACATTTCTAGCTTCTTCCAAATTCACACATCTTGTCAAACATGCCCTTCGGTTCTGCCTGCTTTTGACATGAGACCAGACTTAAGATTTTGGTTCATCTGATCATGCCACGTCTTCGTCTCACGTTACCGTTCATTTTTGCCAGATATACTTGTTTTACCATTCTTTCGTCGTCCATTCGTTCTACATGACCAAACCATCTCAAAGACCTTTTCTTAATCTTATCAATTATACCCGACTCAGATTTACACTCTCGCCTGATTTCATCATTCGCAACCCTGTCATACGTCGATTTCCATACAAGAGATCGCATTTCAACCGCGTTCACTCGGCTTTCATCCTTCCTCTGCCAGTTCCACTTCCATATATAAGTGCTGGGACTAAAACTCCGTTGTGCACTGCCAGTTTAGCTTCGATTGACATATTTTTATTAGCAATTACTGTGCTTATTGCGCCGTTCATTTTGTTGCCCGCATTCACTCTCCTTTCAACATCTTTCAACATCGAAAACATGTTTCCCAGATACATAAATTCTTCTACTTGTTCGAGACATTTATTATGCAGTCAGTAACCTCACTTCCTCTTTAAATACCATCTATCATTAATTTATGGTATCTAAAATTCTAATTATTGTACTAATAATTCAAGTAGGACGCGACTTGAATATTCCTTTGCGAGATTTTTGTTGTTTTTTCAAAATATCTGCAAGCCGTTATTAATCCTTTTAGAGGTCGCATTTTGACAGTAATTGGCCAACTTTAATACTTTTTTTATCCACTTTTTATCTACTTTACTTAAGCAGTGTGGGATGATGTTGGATTGGCATGGTTTAGCTCGAAGTCTTAGGTCTTTCATTTTTATTAATAAATTGTGTACAATTATTGTTTTGCCCTTGTTTGTCTTTGCTAAATAGTTTTATGTTCTTTTTGTTCAGTTTCTTGCATTTATGTTTCTTCATGTAACTATTGTAATTGGCTAAGGCCGTATATATAATAAATAAATAAGATTTTCAAACAAAAAAATTGGTTACATCATTGAATTTTTTCGGTAGGAAGCCAGGTAAGGCAGAAAAATACCAATTGAAAGTGAATTACAATTATTTACAAGTCGTGAGCAAGATCGTTCAAAATGCGTCAGGTTTTTTCACTCAGGGGGAAGGGTGCCGAGCAAGGAAGAGAGGAGCCGACGAGAGCAACGGGCGGAGTGAAAACGGTTCTTCGTTCTAGCGACGGCGGTCAAGGCCCCAGATCTGGGTCAACCGACGATCAGTGGAGCCGTGAGCCGCGAGACTGTTGCACCGAGAACCGCCTCACCTGTGCCGTTACGACCGCGAGTCAAAAATTTCAACCTCTTCGAACTTCTGATTTCCTGTGCTCCGTACCGGATCGCGAGGATTATTAAAATTCTGCACAAAGCAGAACGATCATTAAAAAAACAATCAAATTGTGTGATAGCTATTTCGATGCTAAAAACGTTTTAAAATTTGAAATTAATACGTTGTTTTGCTCAGAATCTAAACAGAGTATAAAACAAAGATAAAATGACAGTTACATAGTTATTGATTTGATAATGTGTGAAAGTGGGTTTGAAGCAATTCATTGAAACTCGTGCAAAAATTGTATGTTAAAAATTCTAGGAATTAATCGCATCGTTCATGTCTGCAATATTTAGGTAAAATATGAGAATTTTTAGTAATTTTGTGAATATATTACTACTATGCGAATTTTTTTATATAACAGTAAAATGAAGAGTTGACAGAAATTTGATTACGAGCGAAAAAAAAATTTAATGTTGAAGAATTCTTTAAAATTATTTTGATAATAAATCTTTGTATTATTTTAAGAGCGTTTAATAGGTTTAATAAACAATATTTCGAGTTTGTCCAAATATTTAAAGACTGGATATAGAGTTTATATTAGAAGCACTAACTTTGTGGTTATTCATTATAATAAAATTAAAAAAACAACTTTGTTTTTAACCACTAATTTTTATTTTTCACCGACCGGTTTCAAAGCAAACAAGTTTCTTTGTCAAGGTTTACGTAACTAATGAATTGATTCCTTTTTTAGTATTTAGTGAACATGATAGAAATAAAATAAAAAGGAATCAATTCATTAGTTACGTAAACCTTGACAAAGAAGCTTGTTTGCTTTGAAACCGGTCGGTGAAAAATAAAAATTAGTGGTTAAAAACAAAGTTGTTTTGTTTATTTTTTTACAATGACTGGATTTCACGTCCTAGGGAGTTAGTTATTGATTCAAAAAATTACAACATTACCATAATAAAAGTTCAAAATTATTTTCAAGAGTTGCCTTTTTTGTAGGTGACATATTTCAGTCAGATGTTTCTCATCCGCATCATTAAAGGTTTCAGATCTTTAAATCCAAAAATGTCAAGGGGTGATGGAATATAGACGTTCAAAGATAAGCAGAGTGGAGAATATAACACAGTCTATAAAGTGGCCAATTAAACCAACCAGTGACAGGTAAGCACTGTAAATGCCTAGACTTGTATATTATCTTCTTCAAAATTATCTTCATCTCTGTTGTAATATATTAATCGGTTTATTAAACATTCGAACGCACTGTACCATGACAATTTTTTTTTCTATTGACTGAAATAAATTTCATCAACATCATTCCCTTTCCGCACCTAATGGTGCATACGGCACTGCATTGGTACACCAAACGCAGCGTATCTTGATTATTCTTGTTACATGAAGGTAAGATGCTCAGTCTTACGCTTGAGGTACAAGTCCAGGTACTATGAAATATTCTGGTGTAAAAAAAAACATTTTTAATATTATTTCATCTCAACCATTTTGGGAATCACACCCGAGACCTATCGCATGGTAGGCAAATGCGCTGACCATTACACCACGAGGCCGACACAAATATAAAAAATCACAAATATGTAATTATAAAAAGCATGACAGTTAAAATAGAGATTGACGCAAATAAATGTAAATATCAAAAAATCGAAATGAAAAATTCACAAGTATAATACTTTCAGTATCGTCTTTATTGTTTAGGATAGGAGAAATCAACAGATTCGCTAATGGAGAAATACACCTCAGTTATGAGAACAATTTACCTGATATACACGTCAAGGAGAGAGTGCTGACAATGTGTTTGGTTAGAGAGCGAACCTGATATTATTTATATTTTGCAAACATGGCACTTATGGATATACCAAAGCAAGATTAAACACAATTATAATAATATAGTTAATTGAATTGGCATTTACTTCGTAACACTTCATTATAAATTATTATGAAAATAAAACTTTGTTATAAGTGTTGCATAATTTTATTTTCATACTAATTTACCCATAGAATTAAAAAAGTCCAGAAACCGCATACGCGCATCAACCTGAATCCGACTAAACTGCTCACAAACGAGTAGTTTTACGTTTTGACCATTAGGTGCTCTGTAAACGTTGCTTAGTACGCAACTGCCGATTTAAATTCAGTTATGCCGTGGTGTGTTGTTTACAAGTGTCAAAATACTGCTGGGATAAAAATGAAATACGGTAGGATCACATGTCATGTGTCAGAAGCAAATTCACAAGTAGTATTATTTAAGAATTCGATTATTTTACCATCTGCATCTGTCAGATTGTTGAATAAAATTACGTAGATATTTTGTAAGTATTGCCAGGGTAGACGAATTTTAACCCGGCTTTCTATTAATAAGCCGTAGTGTAATATTTAACGACATTAATTTACTTAATAACTAAATGATAATTTAATGTTTTTTTAAGGTTTGCCTAATCGAAGAACCTGATTTTTTCTACGTACCTGTGAAAGTACCTGAGTCCAGTCAGTAAAATATTTCTTGTTGTAAAATATAACATAACACAAAATTATCTTATATTTGTGTATATTGTTCACGGTCTGGCAACATAACGGGGCCACTTCACGCATGCTCGCAGGTGGGATATCGGGTAGAGGGGGAACTTTTGGACACAGTACGATGTATACAAACTTGGTTCTACGCGCCTTCCGGTATATTAAAATTCATTAGCATTATTACATATTATGGAAAATACTTTAAAAAGCGGTATTATAATGGTACAAATTATACAATTAACCGGCCAGAATGTAATAAACACCAAAATTAAGAAAACTGACTTGAATTTTTTAAGCAATTCGTGATATAATTGATTGGTCATTACCTAAAATAATAAAAGAAGATGATTAAAGAAATTAAGGGCCAGGAAGCTAAAGCTTCTTTGTGCCAGCTTTGAGTAAGTGCTCGGACCAGTGTAATTTATTATTCCCGCAGACCGAATCTGTATATTTTATTGTGACCTTATTTGTCTTTAGATTTCTAGAAGTTTACAAGTGCCTCTTTAACAAATAGCTGCCGCAAGTCAAGAACTTTGCCGCTTTCAAATTTCATTATCCTAAGTATGACTTTTTGCACTATAAAAACTGGATCAAATATGCTAGCAGCGCTGCCTCCCCATCCAATGATACCATACGTTGCCGTTGATTGAAAAAAATAAAAGTAAACACTTTTAAGTAACGACTAATCAATCAACCACGAAGCGCTTTAGGTTCTATAATCATCTTCCGGCGGTCATAAAAAGTTCTACAAGCGCAGACGTATTTAAGAAAAGTGATGTAGTGAAAATTTTCTCTCACACATTAATTCATCAAATGAAATAATTTATCTCACTTTGTATCTCTTTTTGCTTTCCTCCCTTCCTTATACGTATCCTTATTTCAACTTTATATATTTTGATGCTGAGGTATCCTATCTCCAAGGGTTGTACCCACGTGGCCACGATAGTTCGCAACGTTTTCAATTCTAAAGTTCTAAGGAGATGTTTCGTTCGAATAGTAGCGGATCTTCCTTTGATTCCGTCAATAACATTCGAAACATTGTTGATAAAATCAATGATGAAGTTCAGTGGTTTTTTTAATTTTTTTAATTTGTTAAAAGACTGTTAAACTAAGTCAAAAATTATTTTTTTAAATTTTTATATATCGCATTATCGGCGCTACGATTTTTCAAAGTTTTGTATTTCTGAAATAACTCCGCGTGTAACGTCAGAGGTTCATTTCCGCTTATTCTCATTCAGTTCTTCCCATTGGTCCAGAAGCGACAAGCAGACCGGAAATCTTCCAAAGCTCTCAGATCATAGGTTGATTTACATGAACCAGTGACGTCATTTAAAGTAGTGCGTTTTTATCAAAATATTTTTTATTATTTTTTCTGTACATTTTCAAGAAACTTTGAGGTACAATTTAATGTTCTAATTTTTACCCCGCGTAAGAAAACATTTTTTGTATCCAATTTCCCGTAGGGCTGAAGTTCCTCATTGGTTCAATAAAAATAATACAAATTCAAATGGAAAGCAATGAAATTATCAAAATCAATTCGAAAAAAAATGTTCATGATAAATTTTGATTCAAAATGTAATGTTATTAAATGTTTCTAATTAGTTCTTTAGATGTTATTTTTTATTTATATATTGAAAGAAAACAACACTTCCGTTCCAAGCAAGAATGCAACAAAAAACATTTTTAAAGTTTTGAGGAAATTGAGGTTTTACGTATTCGGTATTTTTACCGTATATTTATCAAATCAGGATTTTTGTGTACATTTAAGATGTATTTATTAGAGTCAGCTGTTTAGAAAGATTACGATCATTTATCAGGTGGCATTAGAAAAAACACAGTTTTTAATTTTTGCTAGATATTGTCTTTTAGCTTGGCTTTTATTTTCGACACTTGTGCAATAATATTTCCACACTTGTCCACCCTCATTCCAATATAACACCCACCCTCTCACACACTTACACTCACACAAATACACTAGTATGTATTGTACGTGTATTTAATGTATTTTTGTGGATTTCTGTCATTGGTTTTATTATCTGTATATTTTATTTGTAATATATTTTTTACATGTATTACTGTTGATATCCCCAATAAATAATAATAAATAAATAAATAAAAAATATAAAAAAAGAAAAAACCGCGAAATAACGAAAAAAAACAATATTTATAAATAAACCAAAATTATAGGCCAATTATAGTTTTCTATATATTACTAAAGACAATTTTAATAAAAGAAAAAAAAAGCATACCTTCAAAAAGCCACTCCGCATTATCCCACTAGTAAAAAAAATATTACAAAAATAATAAAATTAAAAAAAAATATTATTCATACTATTTTTTTTCTCGCTTTTTTTAATTAACTAAAAACTATTCCGCCAAAAAACACACGCTAAAAAAACAAAGTACCTTTTATGAAAATATTTCGTTCCACGGTGAAAAGCGAAAAATGTAGGTATCTTTTTAACGTATAACGTCGCCTTTCGTACTATGAGGATGACGAATTTGAAATACAAATGTATGGCATAATTATTATTGTTCACCGTTACCTGTGCCTGTTGCGATCGTCTTCGCTTCGCAATAACCTGTACCAACTAGGGCGCAATATTATACTATTGGAATAAATTCTTTATTTTCACAAACCGAACTACTAACAGTAATGTAAAATCTCCCTTCATTCGCCAAGTGATCTTTTCCCCGCTTTGAAAGAAATGTATCAGTGTCCATTATAAGAAGATTGAAACAGATTTTTCAAGTTCAGTCAAGAATGTATTCTGTTGTTGTAACATACTGAAAAGTTATATTCACAACTAGGGGACCCGACTGACGTTGTCCCGCCCGGACATTGGCTTGCTTACTATTACCTTGGAAAAAGACTTTTCATTGATAAATAGGTACCTATCCAAAATCACTCGCAAACGAGTGGAGGCATATAAAAAAATAAAAAAAATAGGTACCTAGGTTTGTATATGATTGACTTCCAAAACTATAAATAATTAATATTCAAATATTGAATTTAAGTAGGTACTTAGGTACTTGTTTATGGTTGAATTCCAAAACATAAAATAATTAATTTTCAAATGGGTGCACTTTATTCATGAATGCGATTTTCAAAAATGTATTGAATGTCGGCCGGTCGGTCGAAAAGTCGGCCTCGTGGTGCAATAATGGTCAGCACGTTTGCCTACCACGCATGAGGTCTCGGGTTCGATTCCTGACACGGTTGATATTTATTTAAAAAGGGTGTTTTTACACCAGAATATTTCATAGTCCCTAGACTGGTACCTGAAGCGTAAGACTGATAACAAGATACGCTGCGATTGGTATACCGATGCAGTGCCCTATGCACCATTAGGTGAGGAAAGGGAATGATGATGATGATGATGATTGTATGTCAGTTATTATTTTAGTATTACCAAAAATTGCTTATATAATTATAAGGAATGTAAGGAAAGAATCTGATTGGCATCCATAAAAAGCGAATGTTGTTTGTAAACATTAAAAAAAAAAAAATTTTTCCGAACAAAAAACAACATCCTTCAATTTTTTTTGTATATGCATTCTCGTCGATTGCAACCTTGGTAGATCGATGAAAAAAATATTTATGCTTCTATTTTTTTTTTTACAAATTCGATTTTAATATCTACGTACACGCGCAGCGCTAAGATCTACATTTCGCTTAAAACATCATTCAGTGACATCACACGTACAGAAGAATAATGTACATAAAGACGGGGTCTTTTCGCGAATTTCTTATTATTTTTATTCATAAATAAGCGAAAAATTTCAATGGTAACGGTAAATATTTTTTTCGTGCGACGTCAGATAAATTTTCTATAAAGGTTTAAAATATGAATATTTTGAATTACCTGAAAACGAGACGTTTCGCGCCCGGTGCGACAAACGGCACGTATGACGTTTTGGCGCCGTTGTGTCAGCTTTTGTAGGATGAACCCGGTAAAATTACCGCGCCGGGTGGATTGGCGTGGCATGTGTGGAAAGGGCCAATCTTGTGCGCAATGTTTATTAGATGCGCAGTCAGTGGTCATAACGCGTGACGTCATAATGACGTAATACCAACTGCGAACTGTTTTGCATGTGCTCATTTTCAAACCCGAAAATTATAAATCAAATAATTTTAATAATACGCACCGCGCCGGTGCGGAGGTAGCGTTAGACGCGCTATTTCGTGGAATTTTTATTCGCTATATAGCCTTTACGGAAAGGCAGAGCGCGTTTTGTGTTAGCGCATATTGCGTAAACAATTATTCCGTGACGATTTCGAGACGAATGTACCGTGCTCACTTCGTTTTACGGCACATTATTAGAGCATCAAGCGCAAAGTCTATTCGGGAATTGATCAAAATGTTCGAGACAACCGGCTCAACAGTAAGAATAATGAATGATGGCCGCCCGAAATTAGCGAGGATACCAGAAGTTATTTAGCGTGTTAGTGAATCAGTAAGGGAAAATCCACAACAATCAACTCGCAAGCGAAGCCAAGCCTTAAACAACAAGAGGACCACTTTACGAAGAATTTTACGCCACGATTGACATCTAAAAGTCTATAAAATTCAGCTGACGCTAGAGTTGAAGCCGAATGATACCGACTGTCGACCGTTTGAAGGAGATGTTCCCCGGGAAACTCATTTCACGAGGAGGAGACATTGGGTGGCCCCCGCGGAGCCCGGATCTCAGCCCGTGTAATTGAATTTTGTGGGGGTACTTAAAATCAAGAGTCTACGAAGACAATCCAATAACAATAAATCAGTTCAAGCAAAACATTGCAGGGGAAATTAACGCCATTCCGCAGGCAACTTGTCAACGTGTTTTTGAGAATTTGCAAATCCATCTTAAACAATGTCAACAAGGTGGTGGAACCTACTCGGACAATACATTTTTTAAAACTTAGAAATCACTAGATACTGGATTTTTTACTCTTGAAAATAGACGCACTGCATCTGAATTACGCTATTTACATTTATAAATAAATAATAAAGTAGACTCTTTTATTGATTGATTTGGTGTTTATTTTGTAGAACTCCATATTTAAACTTATAATTAGAAATCAAACACTGATTTGAGTCTACTGAATACTTTATTTTATTTTTACAAATATAAACATATAAAAATAAAACTTCGTGACAATTGTTTCGCCTTATTAGGGCATTTTCAAACGAATGTGAAGATTATTTGGATTGAATGTCCTTATATAGTTATATAATTCAAGGTACTTAAGTAGAAAATAAAAATAATCTTATGAACTATAGCATGTACATTAATCATAATTGAGGGAAAAACCGATGGTTAAGGGTGAGGCTAAGTGTTTAATATGTAATGGGGAATTTAGGTATTTATATTTGAATTTCGGGGAAAATATAACAAAGTAAGTATTTATTGACATACAAGTATGTATTGTGAGATAATTAAAGAAGCCTTATAGTTTTGTAAATTTAGATAATTGTTGTCGAAAAAAATATCAATAATATTATAACAGGTTGCTGTTCATTTTAATTTTAAAAACATGATTGAAATATTATGAGAAAATTTATATAAACTTAAATGTATTATCTTACAATATTTCTATTTTTAAGAATTTCTTATCAAAATATATCAATGCAACCGTAACATGATTCAACTATTAATTAATTACGCGTCATATAAGCGTGTACAAAAAGGAACAAAGTGAAGAATAACAGTCTATTTAAATATGTTTAATAGTGGTGAAGATATTAGGTTGGTTTGTTCATTTATTATTTTAAAATTAGGATTATTTAGATATTTATTGATTTCTAATTGTTCAAATATATTAAGTTTACGCCCTTTGCTTTCAACGTGTAATGGGATTGGTTTATTTGAGATATGAATTTTATGATTATTTTCAATTAAGTGATTGGCAAATTGAGAATCTTGTTTTTTATTTTTAAAGAATCTTATGTGTTCTGAATATCTAGTTAAGAAAGAGCGCCCAGTTTGTCCCACGTAAACTGCATTACAGTCATTACATTCAAGTTTGTAAATACCGTTGTTTTTTAAAATATTTATCTTATCTTTTGAGTTTTTTAAAATAGCTCCATTATTATTATTTGTTTTGAAAGCTACGTTTATTCCATATTGTTTTAAAATATTGGAAATCTTTATTGAAATTGGAAATGAAACATTTCTAAGTTCTACAATTATTGATTTTTTGTTAATTGAAACTAGGTATACATTCAAGGCTCACCCTATATAAGATTAATGAAAAATCATAGAAATGTGGTCGCTTATTTAACTAGATTTTATATTATAGTTTAACCAATAATTGTGCTGTATTATATGACAAAATTTATTCAGAATCCTAATCTGATCAGGTCCCTGCCCAGTTTTCTGAACCGTATAATACACCTCGCCCGCTTGTGACTCACGTGTGACACTTTCCATACCAGAAACTCGAAGACGGAGCCGGAGTCACGTAGACAGAGAATGGAAGAATTTGAGAAATTCTTCCATTCTTCCATCGCCCACATTTCAATCGATAAATCGTTCGATTCAAAACCGCAATGTGAATGTTTTCCCCAGCGTGTTATCAAAACATACGAGGGAATTAGAAGCAAACTTTGAAATCTCCACCAAAAACGGAAAATTAGTTATTGACTTAGACTAATGACCTAATAGAGTCGCCCATATGGAGAAAAACCATTCTATGATTATTAACCACGAAGTTAGCTACAGATTACAGCAGGACGTTGGTGACTCATTGCACACGAAATTTAGTACATATAGAACGGCTCTTCTTCTATATTTTATTGGTAATAGTTCTAGATAACTATTTGTTACCATTAACGATGAAATCAGGCGAGAGTGTAAATTTGAGACAAGTATAATTGATAAGATTAAGAAAGGGTCTCGGAGATGGTTTGGTCACGTAGAACGAATGGACGACGAGAGAATGGTAAAACAAGTATATATGGCAAAAATGAACGGCAACGTTAGACGAGGACGACCAAAGAAGACGTGGCGTGATCAGATAAACCAAAATCTTAAGTCTGGTCATGTCAAAAGCAGACAGAACCGAAGGGCATGTATGACAAGATGTATGAATGTGGAAGAGGCTAGGATTGTATGCCAAGATGTGTGGCGGTCCATTCTCTCTGCCTACCCCTACGGGGAAATGGCGTGATGGTAGTAGTAGTTAAAAATTGATTAAACTTCTTTATAAGTGTTTTTTTTTTCTTTTTTCGTTTCTTTTCTTGAATTTTTTCACAAAAATAGCATTAAAAAATTACCACTGAATTGACTAGTTTTTGAATGATGTGCGGAAATGCACACAAAAAAATTGTTCGCATACTTTTTTCTGTGTTTGAATTTTTTTAGGTATGTTTGACCGTTAGTATCAATAAAATTTGTTTAGTAGGCGCTAGAACAATGTGTTATCGTGCGAATAACACCAAATTTATTGTTCTGCGATATTTACGTACTCAGTTATTGAAATTTTTGTACACGCACTAGCGTAATCGTAACGTAAAAATAAAAATGGCGGCCATTTAAAGGGGGGTGAGGTAGGTCATTGTAGGGGAGTGGATTTGTCGATAAAAATACCTAAAAAATACTCCCCCTTAATATCGGTATGTCATGCCCGTCCATATTGTGTATTTTTCAACATAAATATATACTAATTACCTGAGTATTAGTTTGAAAGAATAATACATATTAAATTTTTTTTTATCGTTAAATGCTATACAAAATTATTTTCTTGTGTTTTTTTTAACTGGGTCAAAGTATTTCTAATACCAAATTATCATTTTTTTTCGATAATTCTGTAACTGGTAATATTTTATTTTTTTATACAGTTTATCTTTTTAAGACTTTCTTAATTTGTTAATTAATAATATTGTTTTACCGGGTTGTGGTCCCGTGGTAGTATTGGGGACTCACGGACCAAAGGTCCCAGGTTCAAATCCCACTCTACCACAACTCGATTAAAATTAAAAAAGCTATTTATAATAAGAAAAAACATAAAATCGAGTTGTGGTCCCGTGGCTAGTGTTGCGGACTCACGGATCAAAGGTCCGAGGTTCGAATCCCACTCTACCCTAACTTGATTTCCATTTTCTAATAGTGAATTATTTACAACTCGTTGAAAATGCCCCCAAAATCGAAATATTTGGGTAAATAATAAGAACGCCAATATTTCCTTTTTTCAAAATAAAAAAAAAAAAAAATATCCAAATAAACGCTATTCCCCTAATATCTAATATCTAGTTTTAAAGATCGTATCCATCTCACTTCGCTCTTCCCATCTTTACAAGAACAACATGACAAAAAGACTTGACTTATTAGCTTCATATGTGTTGATGTAATATTTAGTAATCGCTATTAAAATAAAATAGAATTAGATTTGTTAGTTAATTATACCTTGATAAAGGAGCTTGTGTAGCTTTGAAACCAAGCAGTAGAAAAAGCGGTTAAAAACAATGTTGCTTTATACTTCTAGTATTTATATATTTTAAAAAATAAAGTACAAATTTTGACCAGACTGTTGGAATAATGGCTGGCTGGAATATACTGCTTTTACCAATAAGCCCACTGAAGTGCATATACAGAGTGTTCTTTAAACCCTGTCAGATCCGAAACCACGATGATCAGTACGGGCAAGAAGACATATTAGCATATTTAAAAAAATATTTAGAACAAAGAAAATTCAAAAATAATATATATTAAAAAAACATATTGTTGCTTACTTCTGCAGGGGAGAAGCGAGGGGGGCACGGGCGTGCGGTTGACGGTGTATCAGACTTTCCCCTCCCCCCTCCTCGTTTCTCCTCTGCAGAAGTTTTTTTTCTGTATTTTATTTTTGAGGATTTTAATCGTTCTAAAAATTTATTTTAATGTGCCAATATGTCTTCTTGCTCATACTGATCATCGTGGTTTCGGATGTGACAGGGTTTAAAGAACACCCTGTAATTATTTTTACTTGGAGTATTGAATAATTAAATAAAGTAACTCATATTAACCAATGAGAGACTCCAGAACTTTGATTTCAGAAACCTTTTATTTCCGTTTGAATTAAAACAACCTTCACTAAAAGTCTTATATTTTCGATGGAGACGTAATAACGATGATTTATTAATTACCAATACGAATGTGTGTCAATCATGAGAATACTTGTAATTAATTAGCAATGCAGTTAGAACTCAGGTGTAAAGTATAATAGGCAATAATTACAAAACCTCCAGCGCACGTGATAACCAGCACGCGGAGTACAGGTAGAAAGTGTGTGTACTACGGACCCTGAATAACAATGATCTGTGTAGTATGTACCTACATAAATTATCGTAACACCGAACTATTGGAGAAGGTTGCTTCGATTTTTTGAGTGCATTTTCATGGGCGGCAAGTGGAATCACCAAACCTGAGCAATAATAATGGCACAAGTTCAAAATTGTCGTTTTTGAGTATGTAAGTTAGTTCATAACATCTTCAGAACTAATATAAACTTTTAATAACATTGCTATTTTTTTATTAATATTTCTCATCAGCATATTTTTAAAAATTAATTTAAAATATTTCGATCTTTTCTATCTCGTTTATTCCTTCAGGTAACTCATTGTACAGCTTCAATCCCTTGTACAATGAGTTTTGAGATTCTGTTTTTCTCCTCATCGGTAATCTTATTTTTTTTTTATCCCTTGTTTCATATGTATGACATTTTAAGTTAAATTTTAATATTGTTTTTATTTTATTCATCCCCTTAATTATTTTATGCATAAAAATTGCTACATTATATTTAATTTGCTGCTTTACTGTGAGCAAGCCAATTTTACTGTGCATTCTTTCTACATTAGAATAGATATTTCTTTTGAGTATAATCCTCATCGCCTTATTTTGAAGAATTTGTATATTTTTAATTTTTCCTTCATTACATAAAAAAAAAAACAGTTATTTATGTGTGGACATATGATTGTTTTATATATAAGAACACTACTCTTTACATCAATTACATTTCGCAATCATTCCATAAATGAATTTTTTTTTATTTTTTTTTGTTACATATTGAGAATGTGTGTTAAAATTCAAATATCTATCCAAGTAAACCCCGAGATATTTTATTTCGTCCACAGAATTTATATTCAAATTATCAATATTGATATTGTATCCCTGGGGTATATTTTTTCTTCCAATATTCATATATTTTATTTTTGAGATATTTTATTTTAATATGCAGAAATGTAAGTACATAAGTCGATTTTCACAGTCACTGTTATCAATATGTATCGTTTTTTTGGGGTGATCCTGTATAGGTTGGATTTACCGAGAGGGTTATCACTAGAGCCCTTACAAGGCACCGCAGATTAAACAAACCACCTTGCTATAATTAACAGTTCCGAAACTTCTAGATGTAGGTTCTGCGGTGCAGATGAGGAAACTCCTGTACACATTATATGTGAATGTGATGCTTTACATCATAAAAGAAGCCACATGCTTAGGGGACCACTGGTTAAACCCGAGGATGTTGAAGGGCTCGTCTCCAGCTTAATGGCCCGATACTTTACAAATCTGGTCTTGGAGGGGTAGATTTAGCAAAACGAGAACTCTCGCCTTCCACATAGTAGCCGGGCTGTTTAAAGACCTGGGCTGGTATTCCAAACGCTATCGCGGCCGTATGATCTCGTGTGTTTACATACAAAATACACGAGAAAAACTGTTTTCTCGTGCCACGAGAGTGGTTCAGAATTGCACCCCTGGTCGGGAACTATTCACGGGGACTCGTCACAATAAATATTCACAGGTCGCAGTGACGTCAGGAGTTTGATAGCACTGACCACCACCTTAAAGAAAGAATAAGTAGTTTGGATTTGTTGCGAGGTTTCGGCTACCACTCGCATTCGCATTTTGCCATGCTGTGGACAATTAAAGGATTACTAGCCCAGTTTTTGGCGGAAATCAAATCGTAACGTAAGGTTTACGTACGTTTCGTACCAAGATAAACATAACGTTAAGATCTACGTTACGGTCAACGTTACGGCTACGTTACATTTAAGTAACGTTTACGTTGCGTTTACATTACATTTACGTTAAGGTCTACGTTACGGCTACGTTAAGGTCTACGTTACGGCTACGTTACGTTATCGTTACGTTTACGTAACGTTTGCGTTACATTTGCGTTACGTTTACGTTAAGATCTACGTTACGGCTACGTTACGTTATCGTTACGTTTACGTAACGGTTGCGTTACATTTGCGTTACGTTTGCGTTACGTTTACGTTACGGCTACGTTACGTTATCGTAACGTTAACGTAACGTTTGCGTTACGTTTACGTTAAGGTCTACGTTACGGCTACGTTACGTTATCATAACGTTTACGTAACGTTTGCGTTACGTTTGAGTTATGTTTATGATTACGGTTAAGTTACGGTTACGATACGGTTACGTTGCGGTACCGTTACAGTTAAGTTACTCACAAGCCTCACACACGGAGGTTCCCATGTGTGATTTCATGTGAGATCGCAAATGTGATTTTACTCATACTTGAATATTCTCTGCTGTAATCCACCACTGCAATTGGTCATCTTGGCCAGTTGTGGTGCGAAAAATAAAAACGTATACATGATTAAAAACGACTGCATTGATCTTTTTTTTTACTCCACCACTGAATTCGGGCGCAGGCTGTGATTACATCGAGCATTTGATGAAATACCGCGGTTGGTACTGAAGCCTAAAATTGACGACACCCTAAATTATGTCTATGGGACCAGACCGAACAGTTTTGACTGGAATCTGGGTAGGATCGGACCAGATATTAACTACGAGGTACCTACTCCACCCATAAAACAAAAACAGACCTAGTATTTTTACCTTTGATAAATTCACTGTTAATTTTCATACGACGTCCTCTATCGAAATAACTTACAAGCCTAACATGTTTACCACCAATAAAATGTGCAAAAGTTTAAATCGGCCATTTTAACACAATTAATACAGTATTAATTAAAAATAAAAGTGCGCAATTCTTATGCTTGTGATTTTTTATATAAAATATAGTCTTACAGTTTGTGATGTGTGTTGGTATAATGATTGTGCATTACTAAATAATCAAGTGAAATTTAATCAAACAATGCTTTGAGTACGTCCAAATATTTCAGACAGGCTGGATTTCCTCCCTAGGGAGTAACTTAGATCTAAACTTGTTGCAATGGAAGAGTTGAAATGTGGATGTTTAAACATGGGCACAATGGTGAAAGTTACACAGTGTGTGAAGTGGCCACTTAAACCAGCCAATGACAGCCCCGTAAATGCATAGACTTCTACATTTCTTCTCAAAATGTTTTACTTCTCTGTTGCAACAAATTTAGAAATTTTATTAGGTCAAGAATGTTTGTATTTTATTTGTGTATCTATTTTTGATTTATTTTTTAATATCTAGCTTCTACAGTTTACTTTTTTTTTTATGAAACTAACTATACTTCTAAACACAGTCCTATCTTTTATTTCTTTATATTGTATTTTTTTTAAATTTATGTTGTTTATATACTCATCTTCTTTTTCATCCCAACTTTACTACTAAACACTGTTCTATTCCTTATTGCTTTATATTGTATTTTTAAAATTTTATGCTTGTACTCATGTTTTATATAACTATGTATGTAAAAGCCTAATGGGCGTGAAAAATTAATAAAATAAAATAATAATTAGAATTTTAATAATTATTTAACATAATTAAAAAGTCTACAAACTTACTTGTCTACAAACATTTGGACAAAATATTGTGGATAAATCCACCTGGTCCATGAAGAAGTATAGAAAATTAAAAAAATAAAATTCAGGCGTTGCCTAGTGTGTAGGTGAAATAATTCAATTAGATGAATCTTACCCGCATAAATAAAGGTTTCAGCTCTTTAACTTCACAAACATCAACAGATGAAAGAATTTAAGGAATATAGATGTTCAAATATGTGCAGAATGGGGAATGTTACACAGTGTGTAAAGTGGCCACTTAAACTAGCCAATGACAACTAATAATCCATGTAGATGCCTAGACTTTTATATTACCTTCTCTTAAATGTCCTTCATCTCTGTTGTAATATGTTGATAATTAAAAAGTTTCTTATGTGTTCGTTTTTTGAATTAGTGATTTAAATATAAAATCATTAGGCAAAGACAATAATATAATCTCTGCAAAGACGTAAGTAACTGATTTTTTATCCGAATTATTAATTTATATTTAAAATTGTTGCGACAGAGAGGGAAAACATTTTCGAGAAGGGAATATGGAAGTCGGGGCTGGTTCAAGTGGCCACTTTACACACTGTATAACATTCATCATTCTGCCTATGTTTAAACGTTAACATTTCCTTAACTCATCCATCTGTTGACTTTTGAGAAGTAAAAGAGCTGAAACTTCTATTATGTGGGTGAGATTCATCCGGCTGAACCATTACCTACTAGGCAACGCTTGAAAAGAATTTTTCAATTTTTATTTTATTATTATATATTTATTATATTACTTTTATACTTCTTATGCCAGTTATTTAACCAATAATGGTCTGAACAATGACAAATCATAAGCCCCGTGAATGCCTAGACTTCCATATTTTTCCCTTCTCAGAAATGTTTTCCCTCTCTGTTGCAACAAATTTTAATCTAAATAACTACCAAGGGAGGAAATCCAGCCTGTTCTAAACATTCTGACATACTTAACATATTGTTTATTAATTTATACCTTAAAAAGAAATTTATCTTATGTCAAAATGTTTAAAATATGTATGTAGGACCTAGAAGTATCAAATAATGTAAAAACACGTCTGCTTCCTGCAAAATCCTAGATTTCCGCATTTTCCATTAATTTATTTATTTTTGCAGTCACTTGTTCATTTTATAATAATTATTTAATGATAAAAAACGAGCCATAATCGGCAAAACAACGTAAGCAACCTTTTAGGCGAATTGCGTTATTTTAAGTAAAAGTGTTCCTTATTGCCCCCTGCACAAGTGTTAAAAATATCATAGCTCTATAAAATTCACCTGCATTCACATTTAAGGATATTTATTTTCATTTGTCTTCAAAGGTGTAAAAAATTATAATAATCTTCCTAATGAACTAAAAACTATTAAAAATAATATATCAATAAATAAATTTAAAGTTAATCTAAGAAATTTTTTGAACTTGTGTAAAAACAACGTCAAATTTTAATTAGTATGAATGTATTATTGTTTTATGGTTATCTTTTATATATCCTATGTTTTTCTTTTTCTTTTCATGTATTCGTATTTAAAATTATATAAACTCTTATAAATAAACAACTAAAACAGTGTAAGTCACTCTCCAAGCACAAGAGTCCGTAAAAAATCTAGGAGTACAAAAGGATGAACACCTCTGCTGGCGAGCTCAAACTAATGATAATTCATTGCGGCTTAATGGCCGCAAAATATTTTTCAGACTACACTCATTTAGAAGGTTGCAAAAATTCTTACCCATTAGTACTGAATGCACCCTTGTACAAGCATTACTACTACCCATTCTAGATTACGCTGATGTTTCCATGACTGATTTAAGCTGTGAGCAACTCGATAAACTTGAACGACTTCAGAATACATGCATAAGGTACATTTTTGGTCTTAGGAAATATGACCACATTTCTGATTATCGTAGGCAACTGAAATGGCTCAAAATTATACAGCGGAGAGACTACCACTGCCTCTCACTTCTGTTCAATGTACTTCATAGTCCTAACGCTCCTATATACCTGCGTGAAAAATTTCAACGCTTATCAGTTCATGGTTTACCTCTTCGTTCTAATTATCAAGGCACTCTCTTAATACCCATCCACAATTCCTCTTTCTTCTCTAACTCATATAGTGTCCATGCGGCTCGACTGTGGAATCATCTCCCACCCACCATCAAAGATGTTACTACATTATCTCTGTTTAAATCACGTCTGAAAAAACATCTCCTTTCTCTTCCTTAATCTCTCCTCCTTTCCTTTTTCTTCTTTCCTCTTTTTTCCTTTTTCCCATTGAGTAATAGTTTTGATTTAAGATAATTTATAAACAAATACGTTTTTTTCTATTTTTATATACTTTTAGCTTATTAATCTTTTTTCTATTGAATATGTTCTGTAACTTGAATTATAAAAATAAAACTTTTATTTTATTGGTTGGTTGGAAGAAATTGCCATTTGGCAATAAGCCCGACAATATACAAATAACATTATGTACAAAAGTTTAAAAAAAAAAATAAAAAAAAATAAAAATAATAAAAATAAAATAAGAAAGAGTTAGTCTCTTTTTTAGGAGAGTTACAGTGATAACATTTACTAGATGTGTAAAAGTAGTTTTGTTTAGAATTTTACAAAAACTTGTACTTTTTACGAAATTTATGAATAAAAAATAAAAAAAATAAAAAAATATCATAAGAAAACAACAGACATTATAACAAAAAAAAAACAATATTTACAAATAAACCAAAATTATAGGCCAATTATAGCTTTCTATGTATTACTCCGCATCATTCCACTCTTAAAAAAAAAATATGCTGACATGTTATTTTTAAGCTAAGCAAAACAACGTAACTGACGACAATGTAGGCGGTTACGCTAGCTCGCACCACCGTCAGAGTTATAAGCAAAACAGCGTTACCGCCACTATCTTAAAAGCGGAAGGTATTTAAACAATTTGGCTGTCATTTCAGTATTGGCAGTGACCAACTATTTAAAATCCAATTTACCGAATTATTAAAAAAATATATATGGAACAAAAATAAAAAAAAATCTTCTCCTGCACAATTCAATATTTGTCGCTTACATTGTTCTGCCGATTATGGCTCGATAATATTTACATAGATTGAGTAGAGACACGGCTTATAGTAAAAAAATCAGAAATGATCGAAACGACGCGACGCCGACGCGACCGTGAAATAAATTATGCATTTTGCAACAAATCAAAGAGCGAACTTTCTTAGTCAGTCTTAAGAAAGTAAGTACATTCCATGAAATCCGTTGATGAAATGGAAAACACGTGAAACGACAATTTAATATGGACTAATACCTCAAATGGATACATAATAATCACATTATTTAGGTAAACTACTGTAGGTATAAAATATGTAGTAATTAATAAAAATAAAAATTTGATGTCCACCGGTTTCGAGACGCACCCGTCTCTTCGTCAGGACACCAACTACACCAACATTGAACATGGATTGAATCGGTGCGACATAAACATTTCTAGTCTACAAAAACGTAGAACTAATATTGACTCCATATATATGTTCGACATACTAAATGGTATAATCGATGTTCCATCATTACTGGGACAAGTAAAATTCTATATTCCGACTCGTAGATTAAGAAACAATGAAGTACTGTTCATCGATCAGCATAGAACAAACTATGGCCTAAATTCTCCAATGACCCGCCTTTGTCGTATTGTTAACTCAAGACAAGATCTGGACTTTTTTGGTTTAAGTTTACAACGATTTAAACGAGCGCTAAATAAATAGTCCAGATCTTGTCTCGATGTCCCTTTTGTTGTCAATGCTTCTTTCTTTTTTTTAAAAATGTTTTAAACTATTCTTTTATTGTAATATTTAAACCTTATAAATTGTATACATGGACAATGTCCGTTAATAAATAAATAAATAAATAAAATCGTTTGTATTTAAAATTGGATCAAATACTTTCATTGACAATATTTTGAGTTTGTCCATATTTTTGTAGACAAGGACTGGATTTAATTCCCTGGGGAGCTCTTAGTATGACAAATTCAAAACATTGTTGATGGATCCACCTGGCCCATATTTTCAGGCGTTGCCTGGTATGTAGGTGAAATAATTCAATCATATGAATCTCACCCGCAACAATGAAGGTATCAGCTCTTTAACTTTACAAACGACAACAGATAGAAGAGCCAAAAAAATGTAGATGTTCAAATTTAAGAATATGCCTTCTCTGTGTGGTATTCTCAGTATTCCACACACAAGTTGAGGATTGAAAATATTTAGCAAACGTTTTTGAGACATCTCAATTGGAGATCCAGATTTACGGACCTTAACTATAAAATTTCTTGTCATAAACATAATATATTTAGTCTTGAGGATCGTCGTTTGGTATTAGATATGGCGATTTTACATGACATTCTTAATGGACGTCTTGATGGTCCTGTTCTGGTTTCTGAGTTGGCCCTTAATGTACCTGGCTACCGCACCCGTCACACGAATCTATCTCTTTTCCATGTACCAACGGTTCGCACCAACTATGCACAGAACTCTCGCTTGGCGCGTAATTATAATGTATTTTTTCAATGACAAAGATATATTTAACTGCAGTAAACCCACTTTTAAAATAAGAATTAAAAAACTATTAATTGTGAAAAAATCTGTTTCTTTATAAAAAAAATAATTAACATTATAAATTTAAGATGTTTCTATTCACTCATATCAAACACACACTCACCCTGTCCATAAACCCACCCTCACACCCATATACACTCTTTTTTCATTTTTCCCATTGAGTAATAGTTTCGATTTAAGGTAATTTATAAACAAATACGTTTATTTCTATTTTTATATATATTTAAATTTTTAATCTTTTTTTTCTATTGAATATGTACTGTAACTTGAATTATAAAAATTAAACTTTTATTTTATTGGTTGGTTGGAAGAAATTGCCATTTGGCAATAAGCCCGCCAATGTACAAATAATCATTATGTACAAAAAGTTAAATAAATAAATAAATAAATAAATAAAAATACACTCACACACATATTCACATACCTACCTAAACCACACTCCTCTCACTTACCCACGCATTCTCACACACAAAAACTTCCACACATGCACTTCTACATGTATTAATATCTAACTGAACTGGATTTTTATAATTGTATTTATGTGGAAAACTGATTTGGCTTTATTTTATGTTTTTTTTAATGTTGTGTATATTTTTTTGTATTGCTGTAGTTTTTCTGAATACACACAATTTAAAAAAAATGTATTTAAATTAGGCAGAATGGTGAATGTTACGCAGCTTGTAAAGTGGCCACATAAACCGGCCAAAGACAGTTCATAAGCCCTGTGGATGCCAAGACTACTATATTACCTTCCGTAAAATGTTATTTATGTCTGTTGTAATATGTTAATAACATAAACGTTTTTCTTGTTACAGGTAGCATCTAAGTCCGATTTGCCTCATCATCGTAATATGAAAATCGAAACAAGTCGATAAAAAATTGAAAAGCAAGAAATTTGAGCACAATAAAAACTGCAAGAAACGACCATCTCTATGCTGCCAATAATAAAAAAGATAGAGAGGGATAAAGCATGAACAAAAATGAAACCTTCAGAGCCAAAGTGATACATTTTAGTTGAAACAAAGACAAATGGAAATGCAATTAATAGATCGGCGATTCTATAAAAGAGAAAACGCGTAACAAGAACTAAAAGTGATAAATTAATAGATTTAAGTGAAGAAATTGAAGAAGATATAGACGGTTTAATATGAGCGAATTGATAGGAGCGGCGACGGCTCTGGGTGGAGCCGCTGTGACGGCTTCATCTCAGGTAGCCTGGTTTATTCCTATGTTGGTTGGAGCTATAGCATTCTTCCAGTATGAAATGATGGATCCCGAATCCCGAGCAGCAGATACAGAAGCTGATGAACTATTACCAGAGTACGATTTTATCATAGTCGGAGCTGGATCTGCTGGTGAGTGTTTAAAGATAAAATAATAATCCTAAAAGATATTTGTTAAAATCTTTTTCTAGGTCGAAAATCTGTTCTAGTAAATTGCTAATTTATTTTTGTTTTTGTCTGCGCTGCGTATTTATATAGCAAACTTAAATAACAACATTAAATTATTTACACCGATTAAATGTTTTTATTTATATACTTCAAGATCGGGTTGTGGTCCTGTGGCTAGTGTCTCTGACTCACGGGCAAAAGGTCTGTGGTTCAAATCCCACTCTACCCCAACTTGATTCCATTTTCTAATAGTGAGTTATTTACTCGTTGAAAATGGCCCTCAAAATTTAATGTTTGGGTAAATTATAAGAACGCAAATATTTCTTTAAAACAAAAAAAATATTTTTAAAAAAACTTAGTCAATTAAATAAATACGCAGAGGAATCTTGAAGCCTGTTTTTATAAATACTAAATGACTACATATTCCTGATTAAATAACTAAAATCGTTTAATTATGAGTAATAATTACGATTATTAACAGCTAAACCGGGTTGTAGTCCCGTGGCTAGGGCTAGTGTCCTCTAGGACTATCTAATACGTGGATTAGAGGTCCAAGGTTCGAATCCTACTCTGCCTTCCTTTTTTAATAGCAAATGTATAATTTTAACAATGACACAACCGTCTATCCAGCGAGATCCTCACACAAAGGTAAGAGTCTTGCACATAATAAGCTTGGTAAAAAAGAAGCATCTCCCATGATTATTATTATTATTTTGATACCACTCAAACAACTTTATTCCCATTTTTAATAGTGAGTTATTTACAACTCGCTAAAAATATTCCCCAAATTTAAAATATTTGGGTAAATCATCTCTGAGTTGGGCCTCCTGGCCTGTTTTGGTTAAAAATAGCAGAAAAATAAGTAACGAAAGAAAAGTAATTACATCAATTTCCAAATAAATGTATTATAAAAATATTGGAGTATTTGAAAAAATATCCTAAGAATGCACATATATATATTCAAACTAATAATCATTATCACCAATATTTTGAGTTTGTCGAAATTTTTGTAGACAAAGATTGGATTCAACTCCCTGGGGAGCTGTTTATATTAACATATTACAGCGAAGATGAAGAATTTTTTAGAGAAGGCAATATAGAAGTCCAGGCATCTACATGGCTTATGACCTGTCATTGTCTGGTTTTAGCGGCCAACTTATGCACTTTTGTATTGCCTTCTCTAAAAAGTTCTTCATCTCTGTTGTAATATGTTAATATAAACAGTTCCCCAGAGAGTTGAATCCAGTCCTTGTCTACAAAAATTTCGACAAACTCAAAATATTGTTGATAAATTCACCTGGTCCATAAAGAAGTATAAAAATTGAAAAATAAAAATTACATGCGTTGCCTAGTATGATGGTGAAATAATTCAGTCACATGAATCTTACCCACACGAATAAAGGTTTCAGTTCTTTAACTTCACAAACGTCAACAGATGAAAGAATTGAAGAAATAATGTTCAAATATGGGCAGAATGGTGAATGTTACACAGTGTGTAAAGTGGCCACTTAAACCAGCCAATGACAGGTCATAAGCCCTGTAAATGCCTAGACTTCCATATTCCCTTCTCGAAAACTTTTTCCCTCTCTGTTGAAATAATTTTTTATTTATTTATGCACTATTTTTCAGAATAGAAAAGCGCCTTGTAAGAAAATTTAGCGGCGAACACTTGAAGACGTTTTTGTGTTATTAGACAAGCACTGGATTCAACTCCCTGGGGAGTTGAATCCAGTGCTTGTCTACAAAAATTTGGACAAACTCAAAATATTGTTAAACATAATAAACTTATTTGACCACATAGCGCTTTCACCATAGGATCTTCAATCTGGTTAACGGTAATCTGGTTAATGACAGGTCATAAGACCTATAGATGCCTGGACTTCTATATTGCCTTCTCTAAAAAGTTCTTCATCTCTGTTATTAATAGCTATTAGTAGTAACTCAAAAAACTACTATTTATTTAATACAATTCGCAAATATTTTCACATATTCATACACTATTTTTGATTTTTGTTTCATATGTAATTTTCATCAAATGTGACTTTTGTTTCAAATGATTTTCAGACTGACATTTCTCCGTGGAACTGCATTTTAATTTAAATACTAAGAAATACATAAACGAAACATTTTATCAACGTTCGAGTATGTCCAAATGCTTGCAGACTGGCTGGATTTTCTCCCTAGGGGGTTGTTCATATTTAAATAATATAGGTTTCAGCTCCTTTACTTCACAAAAGTCAACAGATGGAAGAGTTGAGGAAATGTGGATGTTCAAACATGGGCAGAATGGTGAATGTTACACAGTGTGTAAAGTGGCCACTTAAACCAGCCAATGACTATACTCTATTTTCTTATAAATTTATTGATATTGTTTTAACTTTGCTGGAATTCCTCTCGTCCATGCGCTTTGTAGCTGCACGATGATTGGTTATCTAGCTTTCATATATCAACTTTAAAATACCTAAATTTTGTAAACGGGGTCTAGAATTCCAATCGTCTGTGCGCTTAGTAGCTGCAAGGCGTGTTGTAATCTTACTCCTTTTTATTATTATTATTTTTTCATTCACTTAATTTATTTGTCAATTTTTAAAATGTGTAAATGGGGGCTAAATTTCTAACTGTCTTTGCGCTCTGTCGTCCTATAATCTAGCTCCTATCTGTTGTAATTTTTGATTGATCTTAATTGAAAACGAGGAACTAGAATCCCAACCGTCCATGCGCTCTGTAGCTGCAAGACGTACTGGGATATTTATTAATTGTACAGCGCCCTTGAGGTGATTTCCACAAAAATGGCGCTTTATAAATTATCCAACTATGTATATATAATGACAGGTCATAAGCCCTGTAAATGCCTAGACTTCCATTTTCCCTTCTCAAAAATGTTTTCTCTCTCTGTTGAAATAAATTTAAATATGAAACATTTTATTTTTAAATAACTTTTTTCAGGAGCGGTCTTGGCAAATCGTCTTTCTGAGATAGAAGGTTGGAAAATTTTGCTTCTGGAAGCTGGTGGAGATGAAACGGAGATAAGCGACGTGCCACTGCTGGCTGCTTATCTTCAACTAAGCCAATTGGATTGGAAATATAAAAGTGAACCTCAAGGAATGGCGTGTTTAGGTTGGTAAAATTAAGTCAAATAAGATCTTAGAAAATCTCGTCAAATAAACAAAAGCCTTCCTTTAAAAACAACGTATCTATTGAATATTTTATTCATGTTTCAGCCATGGAGGGTGGACGCTGTAACTGGCCTAGAGGAAAAGTACTAGGAGGATCTTCTGTTCTTAACTACATGTTATACTTGCGAGGCAATCACAAGGACTATGACATGTGGGAGGCTCTAGGTAATCCTGGGTGGGGCTCCAAAGAGGCGCTGTTTTATTTTAAAAAGTCGGAAGATAATCAAAACCCCTACCTATCCGAAACTCCGTATCATTCCGAAGGCGGACTTTTAACCATCGGAGAAGCGCCTTACCATACACCTCTGGCCGCAGCTTTTGTTCAAGCCGGCGTGGAAATGGGTTATGAAAACAGAGACATCAACGGAGAAAAACAAACCGGTTTCATGATAGCCCAGGGAACTATCAGAAGAGGAAGTCGGTGCTCAACTGCTAAAGCCTTCATCAGACCAGCGAGATTAAGAAAAAACTTGTACATCTCGATGAACGCTATAGTTACAAAAATAATGATAGACCCAGTTACAAAAATAGCTTTCGGCGTAGAGTTTGTAAAGGACAAAATGATTCATCGAATCAGAGCGGCCAAAGAAGTTATTGTATCGGGAGGTTCAGTCAACTCACCGCAGCTTTTGATGCTTTCAGGATTAGGACCAAAAGCTGAACTAGCGAAATTCGGGATCCCTCTAATTAAAGATCTTCAGGTCGGAGAAAATCTTCAAGACCACATCGCACTTGGTGGATTGTCCTTCATGATCAACCAACCGGTATCAATAGTCGAATCTCGCCTTCACACCGTATCTAATCTCATGCAATACGCAGTATTTGGCGAAGGACCTCTTACTATAATGGGAGGAGTAGAAGGTTTGGCTTTCGTTAACACTAAATTTGCTAATGTCTCTGACGATTTTCCAGACATCGAATTCCATTTCATATCTGGCTCGACAAGTTCGGATGGAGGTAACCAGTTGAAAAAAGCTCACGGATTAACAGATAAATTTTACAATGCAGTTTTTGCTCCGATAAATAATTTGGATACATGGAGTATTCTTCCGATGCTACTGAGACCCTATAGCAAAGGTTCTATAAAATTGAGAAGCGGCAGTCCATTCGATTATCCCTATATTTACCCAAATTATTTTCAGGATAATAGAGATTTAGAAACTCTAAGAGAAGGTGCAAAGATAGCGGTGGCGTTATCAAGAACAAAAGCTTTTCAGAGATTTGGATCTCAGATGTCTCAAATTAAGTTTCCAGCTTGTTCACATCTTTCTCTGTACACGGACGATTATTTTGAATGCATGATAAGGCAGTATTCTGCTACCGTATACCATCCTGTTGGGACCTGCAAAATGGGTCCTTACTGGGACAAGGAAGCGGTTGTGGATGCACAGTTGAGGGTGTATGGAGTGCGAGGCTTGAGAGTTGTGGATGCGAGTATAATGCCGAAACTTGTGAGCGGTAATACAAACGCGCCCGTCATAATGATAGCTGAAAAAGCAAGTGATATGATCAAAGATTACTGGATAAGACAAAGCAGAAAATACAGATTTCGCAGTTGATTCGAATATCTGTAGGATATAAATGACATAAAAGTGAAAAATGCCTGCTGACAAAGGTATTTTGTAATTTAGTGTTCCTGAGAAAATAAAATACCATTGACTTTAAAATTGTATCGATAGGTAGATGCTCAAATTATAAAAACGTTAATTTCTGAGTGCATGTTATAAAAATATATACTCTTTTATAATTTTACTATTTGTGTGACATATTAAACTAAGTTTATTAATAATTGTAAAATAATAATATAAGATTTTTTAAATATACAGGATAACACAATTTACCAACAATAATAGATGATATAATAATTTATGTAAATAAATAATGAAAACACTAAAGGCATTAATTTTATTTTCCCATTCATAAGTAATGAACTGCAGAGCAAGCGTCAAGACGCATACCACTAAAATTATTTTTGATTTTGCTGGAAAAAATTAAAATGCAACAGCGCTTAAATAATTGATGACAAATACGTACTAATCCTGGAATTCAGGCTCAACCATTCGCACAACAAAAAAAAGCTGATCGTGTGATATTTTTCAAAGCGGAGGCCCAAGTAAGCTAAAATATTGCAGTAGACGTTTATTTACCAACTCAGATAGATTAAATTATTGATGAGCTTAAAACCAGTGTATAGTAAAATGTTTCATGTGATTGGTGGAAAAGAGTAAATAAGATATTTAAAAAATGGCGAAATTAGTTAATTTACCAACGTATTTGTCAACGGCAAGAATTTTATTTTCTTTGCTTCCAGGATTTGGATTTCTTTTAACGTTACAAAATTCTATATTAGACCACAGGCCAGATATAGTGGACATTAAAAATAGAGTGAAAAATGCGGATTACTTACATAAAGTATACGACTTTGTAATTATAGGCGGTGGAAGTGCCGGTGCGGTTATGGCAAATAGACTCTCGGAAAATCCAATGTGGAGTGTTTTACTTCTTGAAGCCGGAAAAGATGAACATATTTTAGCTGATCCTCCTTTCCTGATGCCGGCGCTGCCTCTCACAGAAATGGACTGGGCGTTTAAAACGGAACCTAGCGATAGCTATTGCCTGGGGATGACGGATAAAAAATGCAACTGGCCGAGAGGAAAAGTTCTCGGCGGTTCCAGCACTATCAATGCTATGTTATACGTCAGAGGAAATAAACGCGATTACGACATTTGGGAAAAACAAGGTAATCAAGGATGGTCTTATGATGACGTTTTACCCTACTTTAAAAAATCTGAAGATATGAGAGTCGAAGAATACAGAGACGATTATCACGGCACAGGGGGATATTTGACCATCGAGCGTTTTCGTTACAAACAACCGATTTATGAGTATTTAATGAATGCGGTTAAAGAATTAGGTTACGATTGGCTAGATTACAATGGTAAAAAGCAAACAGGGTTCATGGATCCAGTTGGAACACTGCGAGATGGTTTACGTTGTAGTACAGCAAAAGCTTTTCTAAGATCGGCAGCCCATCGACCAAATCTACATATCAGTCTGAATTCTCATGTTGAGAAAATTTTAATTGAAAAATATTCTAAAAAAGCTTACGGTGTGATTTTCAAAGGAAAGGGAACGGAATCAAAAAAAGTTTTTTCAAAAAAAGAAGTAATTCTTTCTGCTGGAAGTATCCAAAGTCCTCAGATATTAATGCTTTCCGGAGTCGGAGATTTAGAATACCTACAAAATTTAGGCATCAAACCTATGGTACATCTTCCAGGAGTTGGTCAAAATTTGCAGGATCACGTTGCAATGGGTGGAAGGCCATATTTATACAAAGAAAATGACGGTAAAGACCTTGGTTTGACTTACAAAGAAGCTTTGTCTGAGAAGAGTATCAAAGACTTTACTCATAAACACGAAGGAATTTTGTACAACTTACCAGAATGCGAAGTTCTGGGTTTCGTCAACACGAAGTACGCAAACAGCTCTGACGACTGGCCCGACGTGCAGTTGTTTTTAGGTGCCCTTGGCGACAACACAGATGGAGGAACATTCAGCAAGCGAGATACAAGTCTGAGCGATGAAGAATATCAGGCGATGTATGAAGACATCATCTTCAAGCCATCATACTCAGCGATTCCGTTGCTGCTTCGACCCAAGAGCCGTGGATATATCAAATTAAAAAGCAAGGACCCTTTCGCTACCCCTCTGATATATCCAAACTATTACTCCCACCCCGACGACGTCAAAGTTATGGTAGGAATATTATTTTATTGAACTCAACTTTGTACACGCTAATTTAAATCGTGTGAAATATACGACATCATTTGTTATACTTCCATCTTGTTCAAATTCTTAGGGTTGCTATCCCGCGGCTAGTGTCGTGGACTAACATAACAAAAGTCCGGGGTTCGCACCTCGCTCTACCACAACTAGATTACCAATTTTTGAATAGTTGGTTATTTACAACTCGTTGAAAATGCCCCCACAATATAAATATTTGGGTAAACCACAATTTTTTTTTCTTTTATTTAGGGAACATACAGTACAGTTACATAGTTTCATATTTTACACAGTTAGACTTAACTCTAATGGACCAGTGAAGTTTCCATATTATAAAGTAATTATATGTATGGTTATTAATTTAAGTACAAAAAAGAGAAGGAAAATAAACATAAATAGAGGTTAATAAAATAAATAAAACAACTTTATTTTTAACCACTAACTTTTATTTTTCACCGACCGGTTTCAAAGCAAACAAGCTTCTTTGTCAAGGTAATTCAAATATAAACTTCATAAATAGAAGTTTTTTAAAAATTTTAATTGAAGTAAAAAAAATAAGAAAATTTGTAAAAGTAATTAAAAGTTAAGAATTAAAATAAATAATGAAAAACGTGCTTAGATGTAAAAGTAAAATAAAATAATTATAACATTTTTTTAAAAAGGAAAAACTTAAAAATACACATACATATTTCAAAGGATTCAAAGAAACGATGAGAAAAATGTAAAATATTCATTTTTTCACAAAAAAGCCACAGTTCGTATCAAAAACCACATTAAAATAAATTGAAACGATGATAAGCGTAATGATTTTTTAATTAAAATAAAAACATTTTGCTATTTTCCTAACTCCTTATTAATAATACGTGTTTTTTTAATCTATCTTTTTTCATTGATTGGTTTGGTGTTGATTTTGTAAAACTCCATATTTAAACTTATTATATTAGAAATCAAACACTGATTAGAGTCTACTGAACACTTTATTTTATTTTTACAAATATAAAATATTTAAAAACAAAAATTTCGTGACAATTGTTTCGCCTTGTTAGGGCATTTTCAAACGAATGTGAAGAAACGACGTGTCACGAAAATTTTGTTTTTATATTTGTAAAAATAAAATAAAGTGTTCAGTAGACTCAAATCAATGTTTGATTTCTAATATTATAAGTTTAAAGTGCTTTTATTTCTCACATATTTTTATTATTAATTGAATCATTAATGAATTTTGTTAAAATAATTTTTATTGAAATTATTATTAAAATGTTCGTATGATGGTACTCCGGACATAGAAATATTTATATTTTAAAATCATTTTTTTATTTTATTTATTAACGGTCGTGGCCAAATTGTACAAATTGTAAAAGATAGAGTAATAAAGTATAAGATACATATTAAGTTTATACATTTTACATAATATGATGTACACATAGGCACAATGCGAATGTTGTATACGTTAGTATAAATAAATTTAATTTTACGTATTTAAAAACACATTGAATTTTTGGTTCATTGATTATTGTTAAACCTTCTATTGTTATTTTCTTTTCAAATCCTTCAATTGGGAAAAATGCATGTTTAAAATATGTTTTCAATTCTGTGTTTTAAAATATAAATAAAAAATAATATTTCTTCAATAAATTAATTGCATCGTTGGAATAATCAAGGTTGAAATTATTTCATTGTAATTATTTTTTCCAGATTGAAGGGGCCAGAATAGCACATGCCCTAAGTAAGACCCCAACCATGCAGAAGATCAAAGCCAACGTACTCAAGAAGCCTTTTATCGGCTGTCGAGATGTAATCACAAAACAACGCGAGCGCGTTTACAATCAAAATAAAATGTCGAAAAAACAGAGACAAGATTTCGAACTGTATGATGAGGAATTATTTTTAAGTGACGCGTTCTTGGAATGTCAAGCAAGATATCATACTTTGACCATCTACCACCCTGTTGGAACATGCAAAATGGGTCCGGAAAGTGATACACAGGCTGTTGTGGATGACAGATTAAAGGTAAATATTCTTCGACACATATGGCCATTTGAAAATAACCGCCAAGGACGGGAATGAATGGAGTAAAGATGCGAGTGTTTACTTCAAACATATTCCTGGGAAAACCAGAAAAAATACATATTCGCTATCAATTTTAAGAAGATAACAAATTCTCTTTTATGTTTCTTGTATTTTTTACACTATTATTTAAGCATCATAATTTTTTTGTACAAAAAAAATGTTTCAAGAATATCTTAACTCACTTCGGGCGGGAAAGGTATTTCTACCCGTTCAGTCGATTGATGCTTAACGGCGGGAAGGGTAGAAATACTTTTTGCGCTGGCCTCATTTCAAAGGCAAAAAAAGGAATTATCCAATGTTTTTATATGAATATTATATACCAATCTCTTTGTTAAGATCTTAATTATATGTACATGATTTTCAAATAGCCGTGCAAATCTTCTTTTTTATATACAAAATATAAAATAAAATACAAAACATGTAATGTTATAAAATAGAAATCGAGTTTAATTAAAAAATTGAACCATAATGGTGTCGAATTACAAATAATATTTGGTTTTGGTTTGTAATTTTATAACTTGGATATGCTGAGTTAGTGTGAAGATTTTTTTTTTTTAATATTATTTTTTTTTTTTTTTAATTTCATTGATAAACCCTTACGGGTTACATACATTTAACAAAATATTCTCACTTTTAAAATTCATATTCTACTGTTAATAATAATATTTTTAACATCTTTTGTAAAGGTTGTCTGAGTCTTTTGTTTAGTTTTGTCTGATAGTTTATTGTATAATTTCAGTCTATGGTTTATTAGTCTCGATTGTCCTTTTCTCGTTTTAAAAGATTGTGTATGATATTTTTCTGATATTCCCGTATTGTGTTCATGTTTACTACAGTTTTTTTTTAAGTTTTAATTCTTCATCTACAATTACATCAGTGGCTAATTTATGAATAAATTTTAAAGATTCTAGTTTAAAGAGTTCAGTTACATTTGATTGTTTAGTTTGTTCAAAAAGTTCTTTAGTTGCTGTTAGATAGGAAGGTCATATACTAACTTTAATATTTTATTTTGCTGTCTTTGTAGTCTGTTTATGTCATTTTGATTTCCTGTTCCCCATAACATATTTTAGTTTTTACATAGGCTTCATACATTATTTTTTTTTCCTTTATTGGAACAAAGTTTTTGATTTTAAAAAATAGACTCGATAAAGTCGCCACTTTGCTAATTAAATTGTTGATATGAATTGTCCATGTCAATTGTCTGTCTATTGTTAGTCCTAAGTATTTAACATGTTCAATTTCAGTAAGTCGTTCATTATTTATGTAAGCATCTACTTTGTGACGTTTTTTTCTAGATTCAAAATGGATAATATTGCTTTTTTTTTTCATTATTATTTTCGAAGATATAGCAATTTCAAATAAATTAAAGAAATTTGCGCGGGACCTTTATTTTCGCCCGTCGCCAGTCGCCAGCGGTCCTCAGGCGCAATAACTTTCCCGCCCGAAGTGTGTTCAAATAAATCAATGTAAAAATAAAAAGGTTATTTTGTACATTTTGAGGATTGTTAACATAGTGTTATAATTCCATAGTGTTTTGAAACTTATTTTACAATATTTTTTTCATTTATTTATAAGTAGTTTATTACACATTTCTGAGACATAAGTCCCGGTTGTTAAAAGTCCAGTGTTGAGTTGGGACGAGTACTTAGTTGACACAGACATACGAGTATATCACCACAAATATTATATTGTATCAGAAACATAATAATAATTTAAAAAAATAATTTATGACAATATGGTAAACGGTAAACACAAAATAATCGGAAAATCACCTAGGAGTTTCTCACTCAAATCCCTTCTACTAAGGAAAATCTAGACCTCAACTCATCTTTTGAAGATAGTTTTTGTCCTTGAGAGCTTAATACGCTCTTCCAAATTATTAAACACTCTCGGTGCTATAAAGGAGAGATGTCTCTGAGCAAAAGTCGTACGGATTTTAGGTATGAAATAATTCGTGCTATGGTATGCTCTAGTATGACGGTTCAAATCACGCTCTACCACATACTGTTTCCCATTTTCTAAAACAGTTATTTAGGACTTTAAAAAAAATGCCCAAATTTAAAAAAAAAATTGACTAAATAAGGCGAAAAAACTTTTTAATAACTATGGGCCATTAAAGTAAATTCGGAAGAGCTGTACCTGTAGCATTTAGTCGATACTAAATAGGTACTGAATTTTTAAGCAATAATGCATTATTTCCTTGCAGGTTTACGGAGTGCAAGGACTGCGAGTCGTAGACGGTAGCATTATGCCCAACATCGTCAGTGGAAACACTAATGCACCAATAATTATGATAGCAGAAAAGGCAGCCGACATGGTGAAAGAAGATTGGCAAACTGGTATGCGCTTAGTGAATTCTCTACTGAACAAAAACAGGATGTCTCTACCCGATAAAATATCATTATTCAGGAATAAGTATAACCCTCCCTCTTTCACTGAGGGTACAACAAAGGGAAAAGAAAAGAGCCACACTGTTAGCGACATTTATTCCAAACAAAATGGTAAGGATTTCAATTTAAACATAAATGTATCTAAACACAAAGACTCTACGAGTTTAAACAGCGAGTACTATAAAAAATTCTTCAAATTCGAGAAACAAAATGAAAACATAAAACCGAAAACTGGGAACCAGAAAGCCGACCAATACAAAACAGATGATAACTTTAATAATGAGCAACAATATATGAAAAAAGAAAACGCAGTTAATCAGTACAGTGAAAATGAATTACAGAACGCGGAAGACGACGATGAATACATAGAAAATTTTGAAGACAGCGAAAATTTTGTACACAATCGTTTTAACCTAGATAAAGCACCATCAAACGGGGAGTTCGATATGGAACTTTATAGTAAGCTTTCGCAAGATTACAGTCCTCAAGTCATGACTGACTCAAACTGGAAAGAAAATATGAATTGCAGACATGAAAAGACCATCTACAATCACTTCGATAAGGAAAATACTGAAATAAACGTCTATACTTGTTACGATAGTAAAAATAATTTCAACGAAGGATGGATACCGCAGCGACACGACGGAATTGATAGTAATATAGAAAATGAAGGTGGATTTGAAGGATTCGATGTATATTACGTTCATCCAGTTTACAAAAACAAGCTAAATAATACAAGAAGACGAACAAATTACAGTCAAAATGAATACGCTAAGTGGATGCAAACCTTGAATAAATACAAACATTTTAGTGAAAATGAAATATCCTATGATGACCAGCTTTTTGGACGTAAGTATTCTAATTACCCATCGGATATTTTATCGCAACAAAACAATTTAGGTAATGTAGCTAAAACAACCTTAACAGAGGGTAAAAATAATTTCATTCCAATGGAAAATTACTATACAAACAGACCAGATAAGTATACATATTATCCCATGGTTAATTCAAGACGAGGCAACGAACTTCATCTATATACCGAAAGTCCTATAAATTTAGATGATCCACATTTCAAAAAAACAGAAAATATTGAAAAAAATGGTAATCCTTTAGATCCGATTGAGTATTATGCATCCGGATCGAAAATCGACTTTGACGAAATAGAAAAGTATTTCATAGTTCATCAGAACTTGGGCGAAAAAAAGGAACAAAAACTTATTGATCAGTATACTAAATGGGAGTTGGATAGATACTCACCAATTTACAAGCAAGAATCGAACCCCAAACAGTTCGCACCAATTTATTCGAGCCCAGATAACAAAGAAAAAGAAATGGTAGGAAAATTAAGTCCGTTTCAACTAGCAGAAACTGATGATGTGGCAATATGGGATCAAATTATTCCCTTAGAGAACACGAGACAAGAAGTTTTAGAAGAACACTTTGATCCGGATAAATTTACACCAGTTGACCACCGAACAACGTCACAAAATTATTATAATACATTTAGTAGATATGATAGAGAAATGCATCTACCAAGAAATGGATTTAAAACATTCTAATACGAATATTGCAACAAATTTTGTGAATATATTGAATAAACGATTTAAAAAAAAAATGTTGATTGTTGTGCATTTAAAATTAAATATATATTCTGGGAGAGCGAGACATTTTGTGAAACTATTCAAAAATCGGTTTTTGCTATTGGTTTTTTTTAGAGACAATTTTTTTTTATTATTAGTTGTGATAAAATAAGAAAATCAGCAGCATTAAGAAACGTAAGATTATAATTCAACACCGGGCATGTTAACCAAACGCATTTACAGCACGCTATAACGCGTATTTAGTACGTAAAAACGCGCTATAACTTGCTACAATTGCGTTCGGAATACCAGCCCAGAGCAGCTCAAAATTCTCTATTAGGAAAAGCAATTAGTAGAACATATTATTTATATTTTTATGTATTTCATTGCTTTATATTTGTTTTATTATATATTATACTATATTATTTATGTTTAAGTAACATGTATTCTTGGCAAATATATATACTTTATATTTGTACAATAATGATTTTTAATATCTTACATTAGTTTTAGTTTTTTTTTTTTATGTTATTGTTTTATTAGTATAGGACTACTTACGCTCTAAAGATAAAAAATCTCCATCTTAGAACAGGCTGTGCCATGTTAGATGGAGACTATCGTAAACAGAGAACACTCTGTTTTCATTTGACATTAATTGGTTTTATATAAATTCCCTGTTATTAAGTATGTATATTATTATATTAAATTTATGTATATTAAATTTATAAATAAATATAAAATAAATATTCAAAATGTGGGCCATGTGCAGGCTAGTTTGCGTCTTGGGCCTTAACTAAACAAAATGTAAATATTTTGAGTACAGCGAATTTAAATGATTTTACTGGCAGCAATCATTAATTTTTTTACACGAGTCAAGCAAAAATAAACCACCGAATCATCAGACAAATATTTGATCATCAAACTCCGTTACAAAGTATGATTTCTAGGTTTGCATACGGTGCAATTAATCAAAATAAAATACGCAGTTAGAATACTTGATTTTTGCGTGTCGTTGTTCTTGAACCACGTAGGGTCATCAAATTTGCACTTTTATTTTGTAGAAATTACAATAATATTATCTTAACTCATTTATTCAAGTTTTACGTGTACTAAAATACTTTTATGTGTACATTTGCGGGCCTATTGTTTTAAGCAACATTTTCCAACCAGCCAAAACGAGAATGGAGTAAAGATGGTTACGGTTTGAGTTTTCCGATTTTATATTTGTTGGTTTGGGGGCAGAGATAGCTTGTAACTACATAATAAATAGACGAAAATAATTTTGCTAAACATATTATATGATAAGGAATGTGGGATAAGGAAATAAGTTTAGTAGGAGACAGGAAGAAGATCCAGGGGTGGTATTCCAAACGCTTTTGCAACCGTATTATCCCGCGTATTTATTTACAAAATACACTAGAAAAACAGTTTTCTCGTGCCACGAAAGCGGTTCAGAATAGCACCCCAGGAAAGCAAAGGTTTTTTTAAATATTCAAAGTTTTTTTCCGCGATGAGGCTCGCAACCCATCAGGTCGCTTCTCTCGGGGGGGCGCAAAGAGGAGGAATTCTCAGGAATGTAGAATTGCCACTTGGAATGTAAGAGGACGTATGACTGATAAGATGAATGAACTGTGTGATATAATGAAGAATAAATGTATAGATTTATTGTGTGTCTCTGAGACTTGGAAGAAAGGGAGTGGTTCGATGGAGCACGGTGATACTCTGGTTCTCTGGTCCGGTCTCCCTGAGACGGACAGAGCTTGCCGGGGTGTTGCTGCGTTTCTATCACCAAGAATGATAGAGGGCATGAATGAATATGAATTTGTAAGTGAGAGAGTCATGTTTGTCAGATTTAAGGTCGGACTGACAAGATTGCTTGTTATCATAGGATACGCTCCTGTCAACTCCGACTGTGAATCTGAGAAGGACGAGTTTTGGACGAGTCTAATGAATGTGATGAATGGGAAAAAAGATAACGAAAGGATAGTTTTGGCTGGAGATCTTAATGGTTGGGTGGGAACAAGGAGAGATGGGCTGGAGTCAGCTCTAGGTATGTTTGGGGATGCAAGAGTGAATGACAATGGGAAAAGACTGCTAGAGGTATGCCTGGAATGGAACCTTTTTGTATCGAATACATTTTTCGAGCATAAAGGAATCCACCAATACACATGGGAGAGAGGAAATGAAAGGTCGATTATCGATTATGTCATCATTGACTCTAGATTGAAGCCTGTAACTGTCGACACACGTGTGTACAGAGGGGCCGAGATGGAATCAGACCATTTTTTAGTGGTCTCAAGGGTGATTCTGTTTAAGGGATGGCGGTCCCAAACAAACAAAGTGCAGGCTCCTTCTAGAGTCAAAGTTGAAAAACTGCAAAATGCTGACATAAAAGATAATTTTGAAAGATCTGTGAGTCACAGACTGAACGAAAAAGATGTAGAATGTATGGGTATAAATGATATGTGGGAGTGTTTGAAAATAAGTATGTGCGAGGCGGCGAAAGAAGTGTGCGGTGTGACAACGCTAGGGAGAAAGAAAGGTGATGCGTGGTGGGACGACGAAGTCAAAAAACTCGTTAAAGAAAAGAAGGATGCGTGGATAAATTTGCTTGCTGTAAAAAAGAATACAATTGAATATGAATCGGCTAAACGCGTGTATGGTGAAAGTAAGAAAAAGGTTAAGCAGGGTGTATGTGAACGGAAGAAAAAATTGAAGGAATGAAAATGACACACAATTTCCATGAAAACATTAAAGTTTTCTGGAAAGCTGTGAAAAACTCCAGGAGTAGCAGTGAAAGCGGAGGCATGACAGTTGTTAAAGATAAGGATGGAAAAATGGTGACTAGTGAGAGTGGAATAAAAGAGAGATGGAAGGAATACTTTGAGGAAGTTTATGAATCGCACACTGGTAACTCGGGCGGTGCCGATGTATTGACATTATCCGAGGTGTGTTTGAACGCAAATGATGAGGAAAGTCAGATTAGTATGAAAGAAATTATCAGTGTTGTCAAATGTATGCGGAATGGTAAAGCGCAAGGGTATGACTGTATTGCAGCAGAGTTTATTAAGTCGGGTGGCAAATTAATTCTCACATGGCTACATAAACTTTTTAACTTGTGTCTCAAGGAGGAAAGGACTCCACCTGATTGGAGGAGGGCAGTTGTTATGCCGTTATACAAGGGAAAGGGTTCTAAGGTGGAGTGTGGGAATTACAGAGCTATCAGTCTTCTGAGCGCTGTCGGCAAAATGTATGGAAGAATACTGATAGAAAGAGTAAGTCAATGGGTAAAGGTAAATGGGTCATTAACTTCCTGGTTTGACATCCCTAAAGGAGTCAAACAGGGATGTGTAATGTCACCGTGGTTATTCAACATATACATGGATAAATGTATGAAAGAATTGAAAAGTATGGATGTGGGAGCGAAAATGAGTAATCTAACTGTCAGTTGCCTTCTGTACGCCGATGACGCAGTCCTCCTAGCTGACAGCGAAGAGGAACTGCAATCCTTGGTTACAAAGGTTTACGAAGTGTGCAAGGAGAGTGATTTGCTAATGAATGTGCAAAAGTCGAACGTCATGGTCTTTGAAAGAAATGTAACTATGACTGAATGTAAGATTGTAGTAAATGGAGACAGTTTGAAACAGGTCGAAGAATTTGTATATCTGGGTAGTATGTTTACTAGAGATGGAAATATGGACAAGGATATTGAAAGGAGGGTTAGTGCCGGTAACAGAGTTAATGGTGCCTTAAAGTCTGTCGTAGCAAATAAGTGTCTATCGCAAGAGGCTAAATTAGCAGTTCATAATGGAGTTCTGGTACCAACCCTAATGTATGGAAGCGAAGCATGGAGTTGGAAAAAAAGGGACGAAAGTAGACTGAATGCTGTTGAAATGCGATCCCTCAGGCGAATGTGCGGAAAAACAATGTATGATAGGTGCCCTAATGTCGAAATTAGAGCAGAATGCAAGGCTGAGTTAAGCATTATCGACAAAATTAAGAAAGGTCTTTTGCGGTGGTTCGGTCATGTGGAGCGAATGAATGATGAAAGAACGGCTAAAAAGATTTATGATGCGAATGTGTCTGGTTGTAGAAGTCGAGGAAGGCCGAGAAAGACATGGCATGATCAAGTACAACAAATTCTTGAAAGTGGTCATGTGAAAAGTCGGAATAATCGACGTGCGTGCATGAGAAGATGTATGAATGTGAAGGAAGCAAAGGAAGTGTGCCAGGACAGAGTGGTGTGGCGTTCTATCCTCTCTGCCTACCCCTCCGGGGAAATGGCGTGATGGTTAGTTAGTTAGTTAGTTAAAAGTTTTTTTCCAAACGTATATTTTTTTCTTTCTTTTTTTAAACATAATTTTGTTTTTATTTCGTTTTTACTTCAGTTCCAGGATGCAGAACTAAGTTCGCACAGAGGCACTCCTTACACGTTGGTCCGAGATCTTTCAATCTTCCATTTAAAGAATTACAAAACATTAAATCACTTATACCGTTTAAAGTAGGTTTGAGGTATTGGATTAGCATGGAAGGAATAGATAGACACCTTCTTTAAAAAAATATTAAAAAAATATTTAACAAAATACTGCAAATAAATCCTGTCTTTTGTTCTATCAGCATATTATGTTAATCTTATTTGTTTTTTTTTCTTTCTTCATGGTTATGTCATACCATATTTATATGCTATAAACTTTAAATCATTAAAAAAGGAATGGCCCACGCTCAGACGCTGAAGTCTTTGTGGGCATTTTTGCCAAATTATGTTATAGCTTAATTTTAAGATGTATTTATTAAAGTGTATTTTTGTTATTAAAATTCTATGTAAATATATGTATGGAAAAATAAACAACAAAAAAAAACTTTTCGTAGCTCCGTGTCCGGTAAAAATTTGGGTCGCTTCGAAAGTACTTTGGTGATGACGACGGAAGTTTGCTTCATCAGCCAGCGTGGAATGTTTATGTATCGTATTTTATATAGTCACTACGATTTTTATAGCTTTGAAATTGTTTAATTACTCCGCGAGTGACGTCACTTCGGTAAGTAGACTTGATTGGTGAGTTGGCTTGCCGGAAACTGGAAAATATCGTGACACCCTATCGTTGGTTGATTTAAAAGAATTTGTGATGCCATGGCGTCCTCTAAAATGTATGAAAAATTGATCAAAAATATTTAGGTTCATACGTTTTAGAGAAACTTTGCGGTACAATGAAATGCTCTAATTTTTACCGCGTGTAAGAATTTTTTTGCATCTAATTTCCCGTAGCACTGAACTTCCTTATTGCTGATCTTAATTAGATTTCTTTTTCCATAATATTATGAGTAGCCATCGAGTAGAAAAATCTAGGTGAGAATTCTATTTAGATTTCACACACAATATTTTTTATGTGATTGAAGTTCTAAATTAATATATCTGTTGAAATTTATAGTAACAGAGAGGGAAAACATATTCCAACGAGAAGGGATTGTAAAAGTCTAAGCATTTCCAGAGAGTATAACCTGTCATTGGCCAGTTTAAGTGTCCACTTTACACACTGTGAAACATTAAATTCTGCCTCTGTTAAAAAAATCTGAATTTTTCATAACCACTCTAAATGCATAGACTTTCATATTCCCCTTTCAAAAATACTTTCCTTTCAGTCGGAATAAATTTTAAACCTTAACAACTCCCTAGGAAGTAAAATTCAGGCTTAGCCATTAGCCAAACATTTGGACATACTAAAATTATTGTTGTTTGATCTAATTAATGAAAAAAAATTAACAAAAGCAGATCTTTTTAATTTCCAAATAATTTATACTTACCGAAATGTCATACTAAATTATTCCGGCAGAATTACGTTTATTTAGGCCTAAAAACTTTAACAGCCTCCCTAAACAAAATAAGAAAATAAAAATAAAGGAATACCCAGAAAAAAAACAACTTGAAGGACTAATAAAAATATCGATGTATTATATTTTTATCATTTGAAATACCTCGTCTCTTTTTTGGAGAAGACAGCATAAATAATAACCTTATATTATAACCTTAATTTGTTGCAACAGACAGGAAAAACATTTTGGACATACTCAAGACTTATATAATGTAATAATAACTGTCATAATGTAACTTAATTACATATCTTTATATGTATAATTCTTCTGTACGTGTGATGTCACTGAACTCCTCATAAACGGCTAAACCGATTTAGGTGCGGTTTTTAGCGAAATGTAGATCTTTGCGCTGCGCGTGTTCGTAGATATTAAAACTTTCAATCGAATCTGTAAAAAAAAATAGAAGCACAAATCTTTTTTTATCGACCCACCAGGGTTGCATTCGACGAGAATGCATCCAAAAAAAATGTAAGAATTTTTTTTTTTTGTGTTTTAAAAAGTTTGTTTTTGAATGTTTAATTGAATGAATTCAATACATTTTTGAAATCGCATTCATGAATAAAGTGCACCCCTGTTGGTGAGAAAATCCGAGTTTTACATTTGCAAAAAGAATTCTATATTTGAAAATTAATTCGTTTTAGTTTTGGAATTCAATCATAAAGAAGTATCTAGGTACCCGCTTATCAATGCAAAGTTTTTTTCCAGTGTAATAGCAGGCAAGCCAACGTTCTGGCAGGACAACGTCTGTCGGGTCCGCTAGTATGTAATATATTAAACAAATGATAAACAATCTATCCCTGAAAATAATGATAACTAAAATGGAACTATCCGCTTGCAACAAATTGCAACAACAAAATCTACCGACTTTACCTGTGACACTTCTGATCCATGCCGTAAATTAAATGCATTTCGGTAAACACTAATTTTCTTTAATTCAAGGAAATATTTAAACAGAGCGACACATTTCTCTCCGGGGACATTGACCTTTATAAAGCAAAGTCACCCAGACACGGGCTGCGAAAAAATATATAAATGAACGAAAAAATTTAAAGACCAAAATAACTAATCTTTATTATATACAATTATTCTGTACGTGTGATGTCACTGAGCTCCTCTAAACTGATTTACGTGCTGTTTTCAGCGAAATGTAGATCTTTGTGCACCCCTGTGGGTGAGAAGAGCCGAGTTTGATATTTGCAAAAAGAATTATTTATTTATTTATATTTGGATAATTTATATAGCGCCGTTTTTGTGAAAATCACCTCAAGGGCGCTGTACAATAAATAAATATCCCATTACGTCTTGCAGCTACAGAGCGCATGGACGGTTGATATTCTTGTTCCTCGTCTCCAATAATGATATACAGGAGCTAGATTACAGCACGTCTTGCAGCTACAGAGCGCATAGACAATAAGAAATCTAGCCCCTTTTTACATTTTTTATTTGACAATAAAGTTTAGACATTTAAGCTAGGGTTTCCTAGGACAGCGGTGCCCGTATCTTAACGGCCGTAGTGAACGGTGATGCGGTAGACAGCCGTCGTAGTGGTGAATAGAGAGTGGTTTTATTTTTTAACGGTGTTATCAACACCATTTTTATAGGAAACCACTTTCTAGTCACCGTTACGACGGCTGTCAACCGCATCACTGTTCACTACGGCCGTTAAAATACGGGCACCGCTGTCCTAGGAAACCCTAGCTTAAATCTCTAAACTTTATTGTCAAATAAAAAATGTAAAAAGTGATATTTAAAAAAAATTATAAAAAACCAATTTATAAAAATAGATATTAGATTACAACAAGTCTTGCAGCTACTGAGCGCATGGACGGTTGGAATTCTAGACCTCATTTACTAAATTAGGATATTTGATAGTTGATAACATTTACCTATTGAAGCTAGATTACTAATCGTCTTGCAGCTACAAAGTGCATGGACGAGTAAAATTCTGGCCACTTAAAATTATCAATAAATTTACAAAAACAAACATTGAGCATAATAGTAAATTTGTAAAGTGTTCGTGTTAAAAAGTAAACAATAAAAAACTAAACAGATAAAGCACTTCAACACTATGGATAGCATAACAGATAAAAATATCCGAAGGGTAGCTTTCGTAAATTTCGTAAAATTTTGGGTAGTCACTAGTCACTGTCGCGCAAGTGCAAACACATGTTGTTTGTTTAATTCCTAGAAGATGGTCCGGTCCACGTGTAGTTGCCGGAGGGGGGAAAGAAGCCCATTGTTCCAACGACTTTGTATCCATTTTAGTCTGTATTATTTCGTTTTATAATGAGTATGAAATTCCCGCTTAATTTTATTTATTTTTTACATAATTATTAGACAAACGTGTGTATGAGAGTGGTTTGAGGATTGACGTATCATTTTGTATGTACGAGTATATTCGAAATAATATTTTAAGTCTATTGAGTATTTATAAAAAAGTTCACTTTTAGTAGCACTGTTGTAATTTATCGTGGGAGGTGGTTTTTTTTGTTGAAAATGAATTATTTTATATTTTGGAATTCAACCATAAACAAGTACCTGGGTACTCAAATTCAATATTTAAATATTAATAATTTTTAGTTTTGGAATTCAATCAAAAACAAGTACCTAGGTACCTACTTATCAATGAAAAGTATTTTTCCAAGTTAATAGCAGGCAAGCCAACGTTCGGGCAGGACAACGTCTGTTGGGTCCACTAGTAATATATAAAGAATTACAATGAATTCAAAAGTAGACATTCTTTCTGACTAATCGATTTTTTTGTTTTGTTTTCGTATTTTTAAAAGCAGTTGCAATGGTAAAATTTAATAATATTATTTAATTACATACATCGTTCTTTTATTTATTGTTTATAGAGAAACCAATGGTAGATCATATTATAAAAAAATGTATACAGGAAGGTTTTAAAACGTGCCCCGATTCAGACTTGAATGTCCGCGTGGTTATTGGCTTTGACTGTGCGGTGGGTCATAGTACATTTTCAGTCCGTTGTTTAACAGACGAGATTGTCCTATTTTTGTTTTTGTTGTATGTATATAGTAATGAAATGAAGTTGTCATGTAGTGATTTTTGTAGATATTTATTAATAAAATTCTATAGTTAATGCCTTTGATAAAAATATTAATAAAATTCCTTGGTTAAGTTTTACTTTGTTTAATTTGGCACTGAGCGCTTTCGCTTAAGAAGACATCTTCAAGACTGAGGTATTTTTTAAGCTAAACTTTCGTATTGTGAAACCCACGATACTACGGGACATGTCATGGCTTCTAGGGTAAAGCTGGGGTTTCCTAGGACAGCGGTGCCCGTATTTTAACGGCCGTAGTAAACGGTGATGCGGTAGACAGCCGTCGTAACGTCGACTAGAGAGTGGTTTCCTAGGGAAACGGTGTTAAATAGTGTTGATAACACCATTTTCCTAGAAAACCACACTCTAGTCACCGTTACGACGGTTATCTACCGCATCACCGTTCACTACGGCCGTTAAAATACGGGCACCGCTGTCCTAGGAAACCCTAGCTTTACGGTGGCATTCAATTTAACACAATAATATACATGTCATGTATTGTAATGCAAACTGACGAAGAAACAACATGTATAATATGTGTAATGTAATATAAACTTGGAGCTGAGCTGAATACATAGCGCATTCATTCTATGAACAATGCACTTTACTAAGATTTCCAAACACTCAGATTAAGAATATAAAAAGTAATTCACAGTGATAGTCTACAGTCTCAATTCATTCAATGCGTATTAATTTTTTTTTTTTCAATTTAAAATTTATTTATTAACCCTTACGGATTATTACATTCACTATATTTTTTTATTCATACTATGTTGTTGATAATAATATTTTGTACATATTTTGAAAAGTTTATCTGAGTCTTTTGTTAAGTTTTGTCTGGTAGTTTAATGTATAATTTCAGGCCCAAGTTTATTAGTCTCGACTTTCCTTGTCTCGTTTTAGACAGTTGTAAATGATTTTTTTTCGGGTATTCTCGTATTGCGTCCATGTTTACTACAATTTTTTTCAAGTTTTACAACTATATTATTATATGACACTAGACAAAGACAAAACAATTCAACAAAAACAAAAACGAGTCTTTTGTTTAATTTTGACTGGTAGTTAATTGTAAAATTTAAGTAACTTAGTCTCGATTGTCCTTGTCTTGTTTTGGAATGTTGTATGTGATATTGTTCTGATATTCTTGAATAATGTCCATGTTTATTACAATTTCGGCCTCGTGGTGTAATGGTCAGCGCGCTGCCTACCGTGTGATTCGGTCTCGGGTTCAATTCCCGACATAGTTTACATGAATTATTTGTTTAAAAGAGGGTTTTACACTAGAATATTTCATAGACCCTGGACTGGTACCTGAAGCGTAAGACAGATCACCTTACCTGCATGTAACAAAATTAATCGAGATATGCTGCGATTGGTGTACCAATCCAGTGCCCTATGCACCATTAGGTGCGGAAAGGGAACGATGATGTTTTAACTTTTTTTCAAAGTTTTAGTTCTTTGTCTACAAAGATATCAGTGGCTAACTTATGAATGAATTTTATAGATTTTAGTTTTAAAAAAAAGTTTATTTACATTTAATTGTATGGTTTTTAAGAGTTTTCTAGTTGGTGTAAGATACAAAAGGTCATAATATACTAGCTTAAATATTTTATTTTGCTGTCTATGTTATGTACGAGTATATGCCGCCGCCATATAGTTAAATCAGCCACTCAATTGGGCGGCTAGGCTGTTCATTAAATGCCGGCATTCAATCGAATGGCTAACGGACGCTTTGTCAAAATGTTGAAAGCAACGTTTAACGAAAGGGCTAAACGTCGCTTAGCCTTTTTAATTTTAATACAACAATAATAATAGTTTTATTTGTTTTGTTATGTGAAGTCGGTTAGGTGCGGATGGGTTGGGTTGAATTAAATACAAAAAAAAATGCCTTATTTTACTTAATAAGTCTCTCGAGTAAAAGTATAATCTCTCGGTTGAACGCGAGGTGTCGAAAATGTAAACTTTCATCTACTACGCATTCCATTTTGAAGGCTTGTAATTAAACCAATTAATATATTCAGTATTTTGGCCATTAGTTACCCCGTAGACGTCGCTTAGTACGCAACTGCCGATTTAAATTCAATTACGTCGTGTTGTGTCGTTTTTAAGTGTCAAAATACTGCTGGGATTAAAAGGGAATAGGGTGGGATCATATTTCACGTGTAAGTAGCGAATTGACAAATAACGTTATTTAAGAATTCGATTATTTTACCGTCTGTATAAGTAAAATATTAAAATGTTTTAATTTTATTTACTAACTGAACGATAATTTAATGTTTTTTTAAAGTTTGTCTAATAAAAGTACCTGTTTTTTTAACGTTTTTATTCCAGTCAGTCAATTATTTTAATTAACATAACATAATACAAAATTATCTTATGTTTGTGTTATGATATTATTTTGTTCGCGGTTCGGCAACATTCCGCGGCCACTTCACGCATGCGCGCAGGTGAAGATGTCGTGCAGGGGAGGGGGGGGGAATCTCACGCCTTCGGGGCCCCGATAACAATGGAAAGTTGACATTTATCTTAAATTTTATCTACAAAGTAAAACGATGTTTTCTGTATAAAAAGCAGACTATGCTTACAGTTTTTTCTTCTGAACATATTAAATTATAGGTTACTGACAAATATACATTGAATGTTCATGCAAATATACAAATTTTCGTACACAAATATCAGTTTTTCTTTATAGACAGTCGAGAAAACTCTGTTAACTTCCCATTGTAATCGGGGCCCTGGTATATTATAATAGGAAAATATCACATACTACGAATACCGATAAAAATATATGAAATGGATTTAGAATAATTAATTATATTTTCAAAATCAATACGAATATCGTGGAGAAATGTTTACATACATAAATGAAAAAAAAAAAATTTAATAAAAATACGTTGCAATAAAAACGCGACGTGTCTGGCTTTGGTTGTTGTGACGTCAAGATGCGTGATAATGTTCTAAACAAATTTCAATGGCCAGGAACAAATAAACGTGAATCTTGGCGGTATTAGGGGCGTGGCCAATGGAATGACCGTTTTTGCGGGAATACAATATTACAAATTTAAAAATATTTTTTATGCTACTAATAGCAAAAAAAATTTTTTACTGGACTGTATTTCATAGGCCTTTATAACTTTTAAAATGTTTGAAAAAAGTGATATTTCACTATTCTTTATGTTTCCTCGTTGACAACTTTTTAAATATTACTATCATTTATCTAAACCTTTTTTTCCTGACTTGCATGTATTATTTTTGGGTACCTATACCTACATATTTTTATATTTTTTACTCTCCCGGTAATGGCGTTACAACCTAAAAAATCGCTAGTGAGCGATCACATAAAACTTAAAGAACCATTAAATAGACGAATGAAGATATGATCATGTAGGTAAACATTAATATATGTACATAAATAAGACGCGCAGGAAATGTCCCGAACACAAGACCTATCTCACTTCTGTCCGATTAGTTCATTAATTTGTCGTACACAATAATAATAATTACGTGCCGATAATTTATCATTTTAAACATTCGTATTTATAAAAATTCTAAATAAGTGTTGTGGTATTCAAAATAACAACTGCAGTGATAGTGAACAAATGTTTAATAAAAAAATATTGATGTGTTTAAATTCTTCATTGTAACAGTTTTGTAACGTGAGTGTTGTGGTTTTTTTATTTTTTATTTTTATTTATAAAATTACACATATTCCGATGGTTTTTTATTACGCGGTGAAGTGTTAAGCATATAGTGATAGTTAACGATGTTTTGAGTATGCCCAAATGATTGCAGACAGGCTTGATTACCTCCATAGGCAGTTATTTATATCTAAATTTATTGCGACAGAGAGGGAAAACATTTTTGAGAAGGGAATATGAAAGTCTAGGCACTTACAGGGCTTACGACTTTCCGTTGTCTGGTTTAAATGACCACTTTATTTATACACTGTGTAACATTCAAAATTCTGTTTGAATTGTTTAAAATTTTCTCCATTTTTCATAATCACTCTAAATGACAAGACTTCATTAGTCCCATTTCAAAAATGTTTTCTTTTCAGTTGAAATAAATTTTAAATATTATCAACTTCCTAGGAAGTGAAATCAAGCCTTGTCTACAAACATTTGAACATACTAAAATTATGTTTGCCCAAATTTTTGACATGGACTGGATTGATTTGATGATAAATCCACCTGGTCTATGAAGACGTTGAAAATAAAATAAATTTCAGGCGTTGCCTAGTATGCGGGTGAAATAATTCAATTAGATGAATCTCACCCGCATAAATAAAGGTTTCAGCTCTTTAACTTTACAAACATCAACAGATGAAAGAATTGAAGGAATACAGATGTTCAAATATGGACAGAATGGTGACTGTTACACAATGTGTAAAGTGGCCACTTAAACCAGCCAATGACAATCTCTGTTGTAATATATTAACAAGCACATCTTTTCAATTTCCAAATAATTTCAAATTACCGAAATGTAGTACTAAACGATTCCAGCAAAATTACGTTTATTTAGGCATTAAAATTTTAACAGCCTTCCTAAAGTAAATAAAAATATAAATTAATTGAAAAATAAGTCAAAGGTCCTTTTCGAAATCATGGATATTTATATTTATTTATTTATTTTGTTCATTAACGCCCAAGAGGCATTTACAAAAAAAGAAAAAAATACATGCTAACATACTTAAAAATAAAACATAAAATGTACAGAAAACATGTGAAATTAGTTAGGAAAGATTTATATTGAATAAATCACTTTAATTTTGACATTAAATCAAACTGTCAGTAGATATTAATCTAAGCAACTAGTGTTAAAATGACTCGTTTTAACAAAATTCCCAACTTCGATTAAGTCTGATTTGAATACGTACCGAAAAAAGTTTTCTTACCACAAATCAATCGACATTGTAAATAAAAAAAAATAGATGAGATTTGATTAATTGAATTCATTTGTTTGAAAATGTTTTTGATTTGATATGCTCAAAGTAAACCAAAAAAATGCAATTTAGTATACCTACAATATTATTTCAAATGTTCTCCGCCCATATTTGGCAATTCATTGCCAATTCCATTATATATTTTAAATACTGTTTATCGCCTCAATAAATATATTCGTTTAATAGAGGTATGCGCTCATATCTTATGCCCTTTATAAGGCACAGAAAGCTCCGGATTCGATTCCCGGTGAGAACACAAAAATGAAATGTGATTTTTTCAAGCCTCAGACGCAGATTATATGCGTCAGAAAGTTATCACTCTAAAAAAATAATTTAGTTATTATATTTTTTCCATCTGTTATACTATCTTTCCGAGTGTATTTATCGAGATGTTATAGGAGCCGGCTTTGTAGTCGATCGGTATATAAATACAGACGATCGTTAAGCGTACCGTCTAGGTGATTTCCAAAAGTCATGCAAAAATCATGTTCAAGCAAGCATTTTTTCCTTGAATTGGGATTTATTGATATTTATAATCGCTTTGAAGTAAGCACTTTTTATTACAGAAGCCTATTTAAAATTAAAATAAGAACTATTTTAAATGTTAATGACGTAAGGAACGCGGACTAATTTTTAGCGGTCATTCATTGGCTTATTTCGATCATATGATGTCGATATGGCAAATAGGTAGAACATACCGGGGTAAGATACAGATAGTACAGAAGTTAAGTATACCGTCTCGATATAAACAGATGAAGATAGCGTTCATAATCTGGGCACTGGGCAAATAAAATAGGGAATTGTTTTTTTGTACACTTTTAAAGTAATACGGGTTTATGAAATACTGACGAGAAAAAAAAATCTTACTACTAACTAGTGACATAAAAATTATAATTTTAAGTTTACGCGAAAAGGGTCATTGCATTGGCCACGCCCCTAATACGTCACGATTCATGTTAATTTTGAGCTTTTTTGTAACTGTTTAAATCTTCATAGAACATTGCCACGAATTTCGAAATCAAAATTATTAATGCCAAATTTTTCTAGGGACATATTTTTTCATAATTTCTTTTTTGAAGTTGTGTATGAAAACCTTTGTCCACAGTATCCATATTGATTTTTAAAAATACAATTAGTTTTACTAAATCCATTTCATATATTTATTTGTAGTATGTGATATTTTCCTATTGAATAAATTAAGTTGTCGGCCTCGTGGTGTAATGTTCAGCGCGTTTTCCTACCATGCAAGAGGTCTCGGGTTTGATTCCCGACATGGTTGATATGAAATATTTATTTTGAAGGGGTACTCTTCATATGTCCTGTCCAAATTCACTTTTAGAATACATAGATTAACCCGGCCTGTTAAAATAACTGCAATAAATTAATTGACGTACTTATCAGTTCAACTAAAATAAAAATTACAGATAGTCATGAGGTCATAAGTAAAACTAATTTGTAAAAACTTTTTTGATTAAATAAATATAGTGAAAAATATTTGTTAAGATGGAGTGTCTCAATGTGACTGGAGGTGCTACGGCAGGGGTCTTTGGCTCATTGCTCAGCGGAGCCCTAGGGACCCTGATGGCCGCCAGCTGCCTGTTAGTAGACCCCGGACAGTGGCCCCCCGACAGGGCGGAGAACCTCCTAAGTAATGGTGAGCAAAACTAGAAATTTTCTCTTAAAATTATAATCGTATAGTTCGCATACCATGCTCAAGGTCCCGGGTTAGATTCCTGTAGCTCAATCACAAATAACTATCGACGTGCTTAAAAACATGCTAAGCATTTGAGCGATCACAGTGAACAATAATGAACCTGCTTAAGTTATCGCAGTCATAAGTCAATGCGTGTGTTATCTCTAAATTAACGCTCGTGTCGGTTTGTTTTTTTGTTTTCCTCGATAATAAATACAGTTCACTGACGAACTATCGGCGTTCACGATAAAAAATAACACAATATTTATTTATTCACTATATACATACGGCCTAAGCCAATTACAACAGTTACATGAAGAAACATCAATGCAAGAAACTGAACAAAAAGAAAATAACTATTTAGCAAAGACAAACAAGGGCAAAACAATAATTGTACACAATATATTAAAAAAAACGAAAGACCAAAAACTTTGAGCTAAACCATGCCAATCCAACTTCATCCCACACTGTTTAGTCGCGAAGAGATCTACGAAAAGCCGGAAGATCTATCCCAAAAAATTCCAAGTCGTGTGATGAATTGACTAATCTACACATTCTGGACATTGGGGCATAAAAACCAAAGTTGCTCTTAGAAGATTTTATAAATAGCAGATTTTGACTTCTGGTGACACGGTTGGGAAAATGAAAAGAAATTGTTTGCAACAGAGATGGGACATCACTTAAAGCATTAAGTATTTTTAAAATGCATATAAGGTCCATCTCAGTTCTACGTCTCTCCAATGGAGACAGATTAAGAGATTGCTCTATTTCAACATAAGAATAAGTACCCCTTTGTAATCCGAGCAACCATGCCACTTTTCTTAGAAAACGGTGTTGGACAGACTCGATATGGTCAATATGAGTCCTGTAGAATGGAGACCAAATAGGAGAAGCGTGTTCTAGATGGGGTCAAACTAGTGAGCAATAAAGAGTTTTGATGGTATTAATATTTTTAAAGTCCGCCGTCACTCTATTAAAAAAAAACCGAGAAGTTTGAGAGATTTGTTTACAATATTATCAATGTGTTCACGATAGGAGAGTTTACTATCTAAAGTAATGCCAAGATCCTTTATTGACGAAACCATTGAAAGGGAAGTATTTTTTAGTTTGTAGTTGAATTGTATAGGTTTTATATATTACATTTGCAAAATATTAAGGAGTATCTAATACAAAAAAGGGAAAATTAAATTACAATTACTATGGCCACAGCTTTTCTTGACATTTGGCTTGCCAACCGTCGGCTAAATGCAATAAATAGCATGATAAATAAAAAATACATAAGTAAAAATAGCAGTTTTGGAATATTTTCCATATTTGCACCGGTGAAATTTAAATATGTGATTGCCCAGTAGGATTATACGTCGCAAAACGTAAATATTTTGACATTTAATATTAGGTGTTTACGGATGTTTCATTGAGATCGCGAATACGATAAACAACCATGGTGATAAATTGTTATCACGTCGCTTATTAGCACGTCGATAGTTATTTGTGATTGAGCCACTGGCATGGATATGCAATATCGCTTTTAAACGTGGTTTTCCACAGCAATATTTTACAGTATTAAGGTACATTGCGTATGGTGCACCAAAGCAGTGCCCTATGCACCATAGTACAAATATGAGGATAACGATGATGAAAATGAGTAAGTACTAAATAAAACATGTTCAATACAGAATAAACATTGTTTTTATAACCTCTACTGTTTGCATTACAATACAATTTTAAATCGTGTGGCCTACAGAAGTTAAAATATATATATGTACCTTAAAGGCTAAAATAACGGGAGAAACATTGAACGAAATGTACGAGAGACGAGATTTTGTGATTGTACGATTTCCAAAATATCTTTTCAATTTTATCAAACTTTGCTTTCAACCAAATGAAATAATGTTAAATTAAAAAAAAAAAAAAAAAATAGTGGTTAAAAACGTGTATTATCTATTTAGTGTTAAAAACAAAGTTGCTTTATTTATTTTATTTTATGAGATAATTTAAGCCTGCAAAAAACTTTTAATGTAAAATAATGTTTAAAAAAAAATCATAATAGTGCATATTAAAATAGTGTACCTGGGACGGGACTACTGATGTTTTTGCATTAAAACAATGTGGACAGATATTTTTTTCAACATACATTTTAAAATTTTTTATTTAGTCTTAAAATAGTACAAACATAATATCATGGTTATACAAGTAAAAGTGACTATTTGCAAAAATGACAAAATTGAGATTATTGACTTTTTGACATCGTATAAGCATAATGCTTGACTGGTAAAAATGCCAGGTCGATCCGATACTCTAAAAAAAATTCAATTTGTAAAATATGTGACCATTTGATAGCTCACAGATTTTTGACAAGTAAAACTGACCAACACACATCGCCACTTTTATTAGTAAATTTAAGATCCAAAGAATTGACCAAGTAACATTTTACATGTAGGTAGATGTCACCAGTAAAGAGTTGGTTAGAGTTAGTAGTTAGTATTTAGTAAGTTAATATAGGTACGTTTTGTATTCGACAGATATGTTTTTTTTTTTTTAAAAGTTCATTAATAACATTTATTCTTTAGATTATTACGTAACACTTCTTAATTATTTGTTCTTTTTAATTTATTTTGTATTTCTGTCTTTATTTAACCTTTATAAATATTAAAATATCATAAAAACATAATTTACAGTTATAAAATAAAATAAACTAAAATACTACCTCCCTCAATGAACGAAACGAAAATGTTTACCTGCAAAATTTCATGACAAATTTTACAGGCAAAATAGACTTAAGTTTTTCAATTTTTGTGAGTGCAAGTGATAATGTTTTTGAAATACGTTTATACTTTACATTCAAGTTGAAAGTACCGTACATATAATTAATGTACAATTATGAACCACCTAATGAAAAATCTGATCTTTGAGAAGAAATTGAACTCTAGAAAAACACTAAAATGGCTCCCTTGAACATAATTGATTTTGTCACTTGGTCAATTTATCTTGTATGCCCACGATATATGAATGTCCTAGTATTAACTTTGTCGGCCTGGTGGTCAACGCGTTTGCCTAACATTCAAGAGGTCTTGGGTTCGATTCCCGACATGGTTAATGTGAAATATTTATTTAAAAGGGTATTTTCACACGAGAATATTTTATAGTCATTGGACTGGTACCTAAAGCGTAAGACTAATCATCTTACCTTCATGTAACAAAAAATATTTATTTACAAATGCAGTGTCCTATGCACCATTAGGTGCGGAAAGGGATTGATGAAAGCGGACTTAAATGTTTTATTCACTAATAAAATAGCTTATTGCGATGTTTTCTGCATTTTTAACTTCAAACTGGAAAAAAGTGGACTCCTGTGTTTTATCCTCTAATCTAAGGCACAGATTAAATATATTAATAATTATTCTCGTTCAGGTGAAATTCCGTTTGGAGCCTAGTTAGACAGGAAATGTTATTAGACAATATTTTTGTATAAAGATGTATAAAATAAGAAAATACTATCATCAGTTCGCTGAATTCAACCTCTTAATGAAAATTCCGAGAAAATTAAGTTGCACTGACAAATAAAAATACGTGAAAAAATATTTTTTAAATCAAGCAAGTGTCTAAAATTACAAAATGTAACGTCATACTTAAATAGACACAAAAGTCATTATTTTGTATACAAACGCTAAATGAATAAGTCAATTGAACAAAACAAACTCAAACATTAATCACGATTCTATAATACGAGTTTAAACACATTTTTTTATTTTCATTAAGAAAAGTAATGTTGCGTGCATTAACGTCATCTATTAACTTTAAAAAGAAGCTCAAAATACATCTTAATGGTTTGAATATTGGCTAACAATTGCATTTAGTTTATTTGTAAATCCAATAGATGTCTCAAAACAGCGATAAAAACATTGTTAATTTTCTGCAGGTGGTATATTTTCCTTGTATCATGCAGATATCCCGGAGTACGATTTCATTGTCGTTGGGGCTGGATCTTCAGGATCCGTGGTGGCCAGTAGACTATCTGAGATTCCTGAGTGGAAGGTTCTGCTCCTGGAGGCGGGAGGAAATCCACCAGCTGAGAGTCAGGTAAAAATAATCACAAACAATGATTTTTCAAATATAAAAGATTTAAGTTCTTACAAACGAAATTCCGCCCCGAGGTCTAGAGGTTAGCTCAATGCATCAACGGTTGGCAGGAATATTTATTTCAATACAAAGTCTTTAAACACAGTAATATTTTAATGATGTAAATTTTAATGTGTTTTAAACTAACAGCAGTTCAGATGATCTTCATTTCGGTTTTGTAAAATTTAACATTAAGACTGTACTTTCCAACAAGAACAAGAAAAAAATGCATACATGGGATAATTTAATATGAAAGAAAAATAAAATAGCATAGGCTATTTACATTATGCGGGTTCAATTATATTCATAAGTTTTTTTTTTATGTCCCAGGGGTGCTATCCTGAACCACTCTCGTGTATTTTCTATGTAAATACACAAGATAATACGGCCACGAGAGCGTTTTGAATACCAGCCCAGAGGTTTGAAAAAACGTTATGTCTTAAAACTTACTTTTTCATTAATTCTTTAAGTAAATCGTATGCCCCTTCATTATAAAATAACGTAGTTATGCAGAAAGCAGCCAGGCATAAAAAAGTAAAACCGAGATAATAGGACCTTTGTATGAAGAGTGAACAATTAAATCTACACAACAGTTGAAATGTTTTTGACTTTCACTAATGATAAACAATGAATACATTCGGTTTTTTTTCATGTTAAAAACAAGAATCTTACAATGTATTTAACCAGTTTTATTAATATTCAAAGCACCGTTAGATTTTTCTAGTGCTGTGGGTGTTTTCTGCAAATTGAGAAATGCCGTTTTGTTATCAAACTATTTTTTTTAAGGTAATGATTACAGATTTTTTTATGAAAGCGGCCTGGCTGTTGCAGAACAAAGAATTGAACTTATTGTACCCGATAACACCAATAACTCATTTTGCGTACTGGCTGTTTTCTGCATAACTACATTCATTTTATAGTCCGAACTCAAAACATTGGGGAACCAATGGACCGACGGAAAATGAAATGAAGATATGGTCATGATAATTATTATTTTAGATTATATATTAGATTGTTAAAGTTAAATTTGTTTACTGAAATTTAATTCAAGTAAACGAATTTAAAAAGCCGTTAAATTATATTTCTATGCATAATTTAAAAAATAGTTCAGTTTTATTCTTAAATTAATGTTATTATCACATTGTCATACGCGTGAAATTAATTAAATTATTTCCATTCAAGTTTGTTAGTAAAAAATCTTGGTAGAAGTTCATTATAAATTATTATGGAAATAAAAGAAGAGTGATACTTAAATACGAGTGAGACTGCACGTAGTCTCGAAGAAGTCGCGAAAGCGGTGAAACCGGTCACTGGATTTTCCAAATTTGTGGATTTAAGTATTATTTGTTTTTTATTTCTAAAATAAATTATGTAGGCATATTTTAGGATTCAATTTCTTAAATAACCATATATTCAAACATTCAAATGGGAAAAATTATAGGTTATTAGCGTAGCTTTAACTTTAAAATAATAAAATACGAGTATGTGGAAATTGTTTTCAGGTGCCAGCTTTGTATCTTTCTAACCTGATGACGGACGTCGACTGGCAGTACGAAGCGGAACCAGATCCAAATTATTGCCAAGGAAGAATTACTAAACGGTGCACCTGGCCGAGAGGAAAAGTTCTCGGGGGAAGTGGCGCTATCAATGGTTTAGTCTACATAAGAGGAAATCAGAAGGACTACGATGATTGGGAAAAGTTAGGCAACAGAGGATGGAGCTACGCCGACACATTAGAATACTTCAAGAAAAGCGAGAATTTCGATATCAAACGAAAATCAAAGAGTACAAGCCCAGCCCCTGATAACTTTCATGGTACAGGGGGGTATTTAAACATCGCAAGATCCAATGAGTCTTCATATTGGGGAAAAAAGATACAAAAAGCTCATGCAGAACTCGGACATCCGTCAGTACCTGATATCAACGCGGATGTGCATTTGGGTTTTACTAGCGCGTATGGCACCATTAAGGATGGAGTTCGATGCTCCAGCGCAACAGCATTCCTAAAACCAGCAAAAGACAGGAACAATCTTCAAGTAGTCAAAAACGCCCACGTCACGAAAATTGAGTTTGACGAAAATGAAAAAAGAGCGACAGGAGTTACATTCAGTTTAAGAAACGGCAAAGAAATCACGGTCAAAGCTTCGAAAGAAATTGTGATATCAGCAGGAACTGTAAACACACCCAAACTTTTAATGTTATCTGGTATCGGACCAAAAGCACATTTGGACGAGATGGGTATTCAAATTATTTCCGACTTGCCAGTTGGAGAAAATTTGCAGGATCACGTTATGGCATCTGTGTTTTATGCCGCAAATAGAAACGTAACGTGGAAAAAAGAAAACAAATATGACGTGAACACGGCAGTCAATCAGTATCTAAATCATAAGCGAGGTATACTGGCTTCGATTCCTGTAGATACTACCGGATTTATAAACACTCAACGTGATGGGTTACCATATCCGGACATACAGTACCATTACAGTATTGCTCCATTAAACGACGCCCAACTAGGTCCAATATCAGAAAAAATTGGTCTGAATCCAGAATACGTCCAAGCACTTAAAGACATGAACTCAAACGCGGACTTAATAAATATTTTTGTAATTGTTTTGAAACCAAAATCTCGAGGGAAAATATTATTACGAAGTAAAGATCCTTTGGAAAAGCCTGTTATTCATGCTAACTATTTCAAAGACGAAGCTGATGTTGCGACTATGTTAAGAGGAATAAATGAAGCTCTGAAACTAGAAAAGACTAACGTTTTCATGAAAGAGGGGGCGAAGCTCCGTAGGCTTCCGTATAAAGAATGCGACGAATTTTTATTCAGAAGTCAAAATTATTGGAGGTGTATGATAAAATATACTTCCACTTCAATATTTCACCCCGTGGGAACCGCCAAAATGGGAGCTCCTAGTGACCCTACAGCCGTGGTGTGTCCAAGATTGAAAGTTCTCGGAGTAGATGGACTTAGAGTAGTGGACGCAAGCATAATGCCAGATATAGTGAGCGGAAACACCAACGCAGCGTGCATAATGATTGGCGAAAAGGCTTCGGACATGATAAAAGAGGATTGGAAGAATACAGAAATCCATACTGAACTGTGAATAAATTAACAAGATTATTATTTCGTTCTCCTAAAGCTTAGATAAAATTTTAATGACATGTAGGAATAAGCAATAAAATTGTATATAAAATAATTGTCTGTATTATTCGCGTTTTTTGTTTATTGCCAATCTGTAAATAGTTTTTAAAAATCTAATAAAAACATTAGATTATGTTGCATATTGACTAGTGATGTTTTTTTTATTTTTTTTATTTAAGAACAGAATATTTAAAAGATAAAAATAATGAAACCCACTAAAAATTATTAAAAATCAACAAATCATGTTTTTGTAATCTTATTTAGAAACACAAATGAACACTACGCAAGCCGTTTGTTTTTCCTGAATGCAGGACCAATATACCGTTGATGATGCCTGTGGGGAGGATGATTAGTCTGTTACACAACCTTCCAAGAGAGGTGGATCTTTGCCATGCTAGGATTCCCAGTTTTAGACTCTTTTCCCCTGTATCGTAATGTGTATTGGTGATTTAGTTGCCTTCGTTTTTATGGACCTCGTGCTTATATTGCTTATAAGTCTTTACCTTTAGTATAGTTTAGGATAGTTGTAAAAAAATCTTATAATCAATAATATAATAATAATATAACTTACTTTATAATCAATAAATATATTTCAAATTGTTAAATTCAGACGCATTCATCATCATCATCATCATCAGCCGTCTCTTGTCCAATGTTGAACATAGGCCTCCCCCTTTAGTCTCCATATTTCCCTATCCTGAGCCAACCGCATCCAACCACTTCATGCAACTCGTCTTATGTCATCAGACCACCTTGTCTGAGGCCTGCCGACACTTCTTCTACCCGTTCTGGGCCATTCCAGGACTTTTTTGGTCTGTGATTCTGGCTATATGACCAGCCCAGCTCCATTTCTGGTTGGCAGCCCTATGGACCACATCGGTGATCTTTGTTCTCGCTCTAATCCATGTATTGGTTTTTCTGTCTCTCAACGAAATACCCAGCATTCTCCTTTCCATGGCTCTCTGTGTCACTGATAATTTGTGTAATTTTTTTTTCGTGGACACAAAAGTTTCACAGCCATATGTCAGTACAGGGAGAACACAAGCATCAAAAAGTTTCTTCTTTAAGTAATGTAAATACTTTGGAGATTTTAAATTCAGACGCATTATGTTTCCTAATTTAGTTTTTTAAATATTTTCCATTCTTCATTTTATTATATAAATAAAACACGAGTGACACTTTAATCCACAAATTTGGAATATCCAGTGACCGGTTTCATTGCTTTCGCGACATCTTCAAGACTGGTATCTTTATTAAAAAGTTAAATGTATTTATACAGAACAGAGGTAAGGATACATAATTCAAAGTTATATGTAAGTAAATTAAATAAAGTTATTTTTATCTTAAGGATCATTATCAACAAATTCTCTATGGGTTAACTAATGAATTGATATAATGCTATTTTAATGAGTTTAAGTATTTTATTTTATTTTTGGTGTCTCATCCTTCGTGAGTGTGGTTTTGTAAATAATTTACATAATAAATTACAATGAACTTCCATCAAGAATTTTCACTTACAAACTTAAATGTTTTAGATAACGCAAACATTCTTCATTTGATTTCATTCTTTGAGCAACATTGTATGCGTCATCTCCCTGTTTCTGAACTTCACTCAAAGGTTGTTGTATACAACTATTTGTTAGTTTTTAAAAAATATTTTTTTTTAGTAGACATGACACTGTCAATTTATTACATTCTTCACAAAATGATAGTCTCTATCTTTTACTTCGCATACAAATGTTTTATTATCATTTTTTTTTTTTGATGATCCATGCCTAATTTTTCTTTGCAGTAATTTTGTTTTTACCTCTTTCATTCCATGTTTTTTGACACCAATCTTCTAAGAAATACAATAAAAGATTTAGGTCTTGATTTGGAGAATGACACACAACTCCATTTATTCCTGGTATAAATTTAATCTTATCCTTACCTGTATAGCGAGCATCGTGAGTTTTATTTTTTTGCAGAACCTCAATTGAAATTATTTTGAAAGAAAATTTTCCTCGGATTACTCATAATTTGTACATTGTAATTGGCAGGTGTGCTGTAACGTACATTTAAATGTTAAATAAATAAATAAAATGTTACAAAATAACGAGCATAGCTTATTATAGTACAAATAAGCAGCTAAATCACGTTGTATCTTTTTGTAAACACACGATAACACCACCTTGACCACGTGCCTCTACTCTTCTTCAATATCTTATCTAAAAAATGCATGTATCCTGCATCACAATATACACAAAGGTGAAAAATCATTAATATTCATTGCCATCATCAATTCTCCTTCAAACAAAGATAAAAGTTAGTATAATTAACCATTTCAGTACCTAGGGTAAATATGAATCAAAGTATCAATGGGACAAATTAATTTATCTGCGGTTTTTCCGAGGCCAGACCACGAAACTTCAGAGGGACATTCCTCGCAGTAAGCTTTTAAAAAAAATCCAAATACATTCAAGATCTCAAAATGGAGTCAATATTTAATTTCTCGGACTAGCATCCCGTCCGCAAACCCCTACCCCTCCCCGGATTTTTTTTTTTAGATAGAAACGTGTTTGACCAACGAAGGGATATGCACCAGACGCGGACAAGGGAAGCGGCTGGGTAGGAGACGGGTAAGGGTTTGTGAAGGGACTGCTTGTCCGAGAAATTAAGGATTTACTACATTTTGAGATTATTATTATTATTTATTTTTTTAAAACACCTTTTTGGAAAAATTTCATAGTGATTTTTTTTAAAGCTTACCATGAGGAATCTCTGAAGTTTCGTGGTCTGGCCCTGAAAAACCTACGTGCACTGGTGACCAGTCTTTCTCTTCGCTTTTTCAAGTGCAATAGGTTTATTTATCTTAAAAAATGATATGTGTTATTAGGTTTTCAAGAAGTAAATCAACAAAAATATGTGTCCTATAAAGGGTTAATGATCAAGACCCTTATGTTCGAATGTTCCGGATTCGATTCCCGTTGAGATCACAATAATTTAAAGTGATTTTTCTTAAGTCTTGATTTTGAGTGTTACCACTGTAATTGGATCTTTTGTGGTGTTGAAAAAATTCTACGTTTAAAAAAAAAATAATTAAATAAAAAGTGCAGCACATTTTTTTTTAATATTCAACACTTGGACATTTATTTGATGGATATATGAACATATTTTTTTTGCACCACAGCCGGTTAGGATGCCCAATTGAAGGTACATTACATCACAGAAAATCCAGGCTCGAGAGAAATCACATTTCAATTTTTGTGTTGTCACTGGGAATTGAAACACGAACCATCCTTGTATAAGATCTTAGATATAAGGCAATTATATATCTGTAGAATAATAATATTTGTAAAAGCAAATTATTCTACCAAATCCTAAAAAGAAACACTCCCACACTACCAGAAGTCAAACTAGAGGATGGGTCATGGGGTCTACCACAAACTCTGAATTCGAGCAATGAAATTTCAGGTTTTTGGGCCCAAAAATATTCAATATGTTACCCAAACATTGCAAAACCATGACCCGGATTCAATTAAATAAATTTGTAAAAAAATAGTTGGGTAGTTAGGTAGAGAAAAATCGGAAAATTCACTCAAAAACATTCTTAAATAATAAATGGTATAAATTAATATTATATAATCGTGTAGTAAATTAACTAGTAGGTAGTAATGTTATTGTTTATTTTGCATAAAAATGTCTGCCTTAAAACAGGTTGTACCTAGTTAGGCAGACTAGACATGATCCAGAGAAATCTATAAACCTAAGTGTGTATGTAGTAGATACAGAAATTGGTATTTTTGTTGATAAACAATGATTATAATTATTATTCTAGGCATATAAGTACTGAATCTTAAAATTTCATTAAAAAAATAAATAAAAATCTACACTATACTTTGAACAGATCCTCCTTACTTAACGAATATTTTTTTGTGAAAAAAAAAACGTCAACAATGCAACGCATCGTTCCAAAATCATAATGAAAGTTGGTGACTTTGATAATATAGTATATCATAACAACTCGAATGAGATGGGATTATATAGCTCGTATAAAGGAGATATTTTCAGTAAAATACATCATTTGAAATAGTGTATTTTATTACAAGCATCTCCTAGTCTAGTTATTAGAAAAACAAAACAAAAGTCACCTTTTCACTGCGCAAAATAGGTTTGATCAATCTTTAATATTTTTTTGAATACGAAGCAATGAAAATTTTTAATTAGTCTAGATTTATGGCATTTTCAGCCATTATACCACCAAATATTTCCGTTTTTTTTAAGTTGTTTACAAAAACAAATAAATTTGTAATAAGTTTAAATCTAGGCATCGACAAGACCCGGGCTCGGCTGGTTTGAGTAATCACTTACACTGGGTTACAGATCACTTACGCCAAGCAAAAAAGGTCCATTCATTACCTTCTCGAAAACTTCTACATCTTCGTCATCTCGAGGGTTACGTCCGGTATTTGTGAACAAAAGTAACACACTTAAGGTATCTATCGTTTTTGAGAAAGATACATATTCAAAAATTTTGAGAAAGAATTATGAAAGTCTAGGCTACATTTGATGATGTATGGAAGTGAAACATGGAACTTGCAGAGGAAGGATGAAAGCTGAGTGAATGCGGTTGAAATGCGATCTCTTGGACGAATGTGTGGGAAATCAATGTATGACAGGGTTACGAATGATGAAATCAGGCTAAAGTGTAAATCTGAATCAAGTATAATTGATAAGATTAAAAAAAGGTCTCTCAGATGGTTTGGTCACGTAGAACGAATGGACGACGAAAGAATGGTAAAACAAGTATATATGGCGAAAATGAACGGTAACGTGAGACGAGGACGACCAAGGAAGACGTGACATGATCAGATAAACCAAAATCTTAAGTCTGGTCTTGTCAAAAGCAGACAGAACCGAAGGGCATGTATGACAAGATGTATGAACGTGGAAGAAGCTAGGAATGTATGCCAGAATAGACATGTGTGGCGGTCCATTCTCTCTGCCTACTCCTACGGCGAAATGGCGTGATGGTAGTAGTAGTAGTAGTATTAAATTAATCACTCGATAAGAATTAGAATATACTCAATATGCTGAAGAACATTGCTCTGAATATTGATCTGTTCCATGTATCCGAAGTGGTTTTCCGGAGCAGGATTCTCCTACTACTTTGACATGAGTATCTTTCGTGTATTTTTTCTTCTTCTTTTTTATAATATGTTCCTATTAAATATATGTTTGTAATGTACATTTTATATTGAAAATAAATTAATTGAATTGAATTGAAAATTGAAAATATTGTAGCTGTCATTAATATTATTTTTAAAACTGAAATCACCTTATCATAAGTGCAACAGGGAAACAAGATGGATAACTTGATGCAGGGAGTTTGTCCATCTTCTTCTGATGGTCAGGTTCAGACGATAGTGCAGCTTTTCCTCCAGTTCGTGATAGGATCATACTGCAAGTTAAGCGACCCCAAGAAATGGCCCGACGACAAGGCAGCCGATCTCTTATCTCAAGGTTAGACTCGATTAATCGTCTATAATTATTTAAGTTTATTTCAACAGAGAGGGAAAACATTTTTGAGAAGGGAAAATGGAAGTCTAGGCATTTACAGGGCTTATGACCTGCCATTGGCTGGTTTAAGTGGCCACTTTACACACTGGGTAACATTCACCATTCTGCCCATGTTTGAGCATCCGCATTTTCTCAACTCTTCCATCTGTTGACTTTTGTGAAGTAAAAGAGCTTAAACCTTTATCACGTGGGTGAGATTCATCCGGCTGAACCAAATCACCTACTAGGCAACGCCTAAAAAAAGGATTTTCCAATTTTTATACTTCTTTTTTTACCAGGTAGTAATTCAACAATGTTTGAGTATGTCCAAATGCTTGCAGACTGGCTGGGTTTCCTCCCTAGGGAGTTGTTCATATTTAAATTTATTTCAACAGAGAGGGAAAACATTTTTGAGAAGGGAATATGGAAGTCTAGGCATTAACAGGGCTTATGAACTGTCATTGGCCCTCTCTGTACTGTCTGTCATTGGCCCTCTCTGTTGAAATAAATGTAAATATGAACAACTTCCGAGGGAGGAAATCCAGCCAGTCTATAATTACCTTTATAAGCGCTTGAAATATTACTTTTAGGACCTAATTTTTTTTCCTAGATCCTTTCTTTGTCTACTTCCAAACTCCTTACTGAACCAACAACCATTCGACCAACGAACCTACGCATTCCTTACATCATAATTTAAAATGTTCTAGAAATAAAATTTATTAATTAATACCACTTTTGGACAAAGGGATTTAGAGTATTAAGCAATTAAAATCTATAACCTACTTCCACTATCTATTAAAACAATTAGTATTGAGAAACTGTTCAAAGAGATATTAAAAATAGATAGTGGAGTTGGGTCGAAGCAAAATGGATTCTCATTCGCCCAAACTAATATTGAATCAACTGCTCCACAACTGTATATATTATGTTTTTGTTATTTTATTGTGCGTTTTATAATACAAATAAATATATATAAATATAGGTATACATAAATTAAATATTAACTTAAATACGTAGTGTTTAAAACTGTCTGAAGATTTTGTTAATAATCCCTGTATATTAAGTCTTCTTTGTTTATTCTCACGTGTAAAAATATTTTTTAAAAGTATATTATTGTGTCCTCGGCAGTCACATTATTTTTATTATTACTTTCAATGAACATATTGATACTATGATTAACAAGTCACTTAAACTCTTGGGTTTTGTTAGCAGGACATCTAGTGACTTTACTAATATGTTCATGGTTAAAACATTGTATTGCTCACATGTTCGTCCTCTTTTAGAATATGCATCCGTGATCTGGTCTCCCTTCTATGTAGGCCGGATAAATCATATCGAATCGGTGCAACATTGTTTGCTAAGAAAAGTAGCATGGATGATTGGCCTCGAGAGGGGAGACTACACTTACGGAGAAATGGAGTCAATGTTAAAAATCTCAAGTCTACAAAAACTTTTTTAAAACATTTTAAAAATTCACTAAGATAGACCGGATCTTGTCTTGAGGTAGTGATTTTTATTTTTTTTGTCCTAGCTTTAATTTTATTTAGTTGTATTTTATTTTATTAGTGCCTGTATTAATTATAAGAAATTGTATTTACCATCGTTAGAATGGACTGCATAAGTCCGTCAAATAAAGATTATGTAAGCGTTTGTTGATAAATAGCTGTAAGCTTCTTTTTACATTATATGCACACATTTATCTAATATTATTTATAAACACATTTTTTAATCTGTTTTAGTAAATGGTAAATTGATATAAAAATTAATAGTAAAAAAGAGTTTGAAATTTTTTACAAAACAAAGCAACTCGAAATCTCCATTATGAAAGTAAATGATATAATCTAATAGTGTAATATACCTACTAGTCCGAAATACTTCTGGTTGTGTGGAATTCCATACTTCCGACTTCAAGTATAATTATTTTTAGAAATGATCTATGTTTACATACCCAAGCTAACTGTACACATCAGACTTAACAGGCCGATATGGGCATTTGCAGAGAATGCCATATCACGGGTGCCAAAAATAGTCTTAGTTGGACACTCGGGAGGCAGAAGAAAGGTCGGTTGATCTAGGCTACGGTGGGAAGATGGCATAAAAAATATGCATCACAACTACTTGAAGTATCTAACTGGAGGGTAGGGGCGAATCGTCTAAATAAGCGATTATGCACAGCTTACCATTATATTTTACTTTCGAGAATAATATTTTATGGTATCCATGTTTATGGGAAATAATTATTTATTATAAATTACCACCACCGTTTATATTTAAAAAAAATGATATTATGAATTATTTTTATTTATTCATGCATTTCATAATATATACAGTTTTTTGTTCACGTTGCCCAGCTGTATAAAACAGTACTTAAGATTTTCTTGTTATATTACTTTAAAATATTATTTAATTTTGTTTTTTACATTTATTCTTAAAATTGTTTAAACTTTCTTCTGAATATGCTGTATAATTTTCAGGTTATTTTTAGGTTATTTTTTTAAATATAAATCTTGTAGAATTTTTAGGTTTAATTTATTTTTATATAAATCTTGGGTATAAGGAAATTTATGTTTTTTTTTTTTTTTTTTTAGTCATTATTTAGTATTATAAATGTTTGTAAAAGGCAGATTTGCCGTTTATGTTAATAAAATACTAATAATAATAATAATAATAATTGAAGAAGAAGATGTTACGTTAATATTTCAAATTGGAGCCGGCCTCAATTTTTTTTTTTTTTATTGCTGTGAATGAAATATTATTACAGATCATCCTGAATATGACTTCATAGTGGTCGGTGCAGGATCTGCAGGATCTGTTGTGGCAAAAAGGTTGGCAGAGGTGGAAGATTGGAATATACTGTTGTTAGAGGCAGGAGGGGATCCAACAGCTGAATCCGAGGTAATCTTACAATTGATTCCAAGTTTATTTATCCAAGGCTATTGGTAAGAAATAAACAAATCAATCTAACGCGAAACCATTTTTAGGTGCCGGCGTTTCTGACTTTCATTCAAAATACTGCACTGGATTGGAGTTATCGCACGGAGAAAGACCCTCGATACTGTCAGGGGATGGTAAATCAGCAATGCAATTGGCCGAGAGGTAAAGCGCTCGGAGGGTCGAGTGCCATAAATGCAATGTTGTACGTGCGAGGCAACAAAGCGGATTATGATGAATGGTCCCTCATGGGTAATTCAGGCTGGGATTACAAATCAGTTCTGGAATATTTCCAAAAAGCAGAAAACTCGTCGTACATATTCAAAGGAAATAATGTTAATGTCGAAGAACAGTACGGAAAAAATGGACCGCAAAACATAGAACCATATAACTCAGTCATACCATGGAAAGAAGTGATCAAATCAGCATGGAAAGATGTTAACGAAAGGGTTCTTGAAGATGTCAACATAAACAGCGATCCGGGAATTAGTGATGCTTTGGGAACAATACAAGGAGGTGAAAGATGCAGCACAGCAAAAAGTTATTTGGGTAAAGTCATTAACAAAACCAATCTTCATGTCGTAAAAAATGCTCGAGTGTTAAAACTGTCCATAAATGGGTCAGACAATGTTGCAGAAGGAATTTATGTTGATATTGACGGACAAAAAAGATACATCAAAACAAAAAAGGAGGTGATCTTATCAGCAGGAAGCATCAACACGCCACAGATATTAATGCTATCCGGAATTGGCCCGAATAAACATTTAGAAGAGTTGGAAATCAAAGTCAAAGCAAATTTGAATGTAGGAATGCGGTTGAGAGATCACGTTGTACTTCCAGTTGTTTTTAGTATAAAAAATCAAGATCCGGTTCTCAATTACGATCCAGCCACATATGTGAACCAAATTATTTCTGAGTATATGTTGAGACGTTCTGGACCATTCTCGACAATCGGAATTACGGATTTGATAGGGTTTATAGAAACTAATTCCTTGAAAACTGGAGTTCCCGATATTCAGTTTCATCACTTTTACAGCGCAGTGAATGACAGACTTGGTCTGCCAAATTATTTAAACAAAAATGGATTCAACGAGGAGTACAAGAATATAGTAGAAGAAATTAACAGGGAAAAATCTATATTAATTTTTTTAATTACACTTTTAAAGCCAAAATCAGCGGGAAGAGTTGAATTAAATAATACAAATCCATTTGATGCGCCATTAATTTATCCAGAATATTTCAAGGACGATGAAGACATAAAAACTTTACTCAGGGGGATTAAATTTTCGGAAAAATTAGAAGCATCTGATACATTTAAAAGGTTTGATATAAAAATGGAGCACATACCATTAAAAACCTGTAAAGAACACACATTTAAAACTGAAGGATACTGGAGGTGTTTGATCAAAAACATTGCCACTACAATTTACCATCCAGTTGGCACAGCAAAGATGGGATCAGTAATAGATTGGGAAGCTGTTGTAAATCCAGAATTAAGAGTTTACAAAACAAAAGGTCTCAGAGTCATAGACGCTAGTATTATGCCGGACATAGTGAGAGGTAATACTAATGCACCAACAATCATGATAGGAGAAAAAGGGGCAGATTTGATAAAGAATGAGTGGTTAAAAGGCAGCTCAGAATGAGGTACAGTCAGATATGAAAGAAATTTTAAGAAATGATCATAAAATATTGTTAATTATATTTTTATTAACAAATATCCACATAGGTAGGTAGAGTGTCAGCAAAAAGAGTAAAAATTAATAACAAACATTTTTTTGAAATTATTATTAACATACAATTATGTATATTAGTTAAAGAATTATTAGATACACTGATTAAATTTTAAAATAATATTTTAAGACCTACTTAATATTTCCATCATATTAATTTGTTATTTATATTTGATAATGATGTAATGTAATAAAAAAAATATATATTGCTTTAGTACGTAGCCAACTTGAATACAACTCGGTTATATGGTCACCATATTATAAAGTACATATAAATAATATTGAAAGAGTTCAACATATTTTTTTAAGTTTCGTTAATTTTAAATTAGGTATTTCAGTTGAAGATATTAATTACTCATACTTAAATAAATATTTAAATGTACAAACATTAGAAAATAGAAGAAATCTGAATGATTTGTTATTTTTATGTAAAATATTAAATTCAATATTTGATTGTTCCGAACTGTTACAACTGATTAACTTTCGAGTTCCGGGCCGGGTTACCCGATTTAATAAACTATTCTATGTAAATGTCTACAACAAACTACAGTGCAGACTCGCCAATAAGGAGAATTCATACATTTGCAAATGAATACGCAAATGACGTAGATATATTTAATATAACATTTGAATTTTAAAAGGCAGTGTATCAATTTACTATCTTCAAATTGTAATACCTAAATAATACTATGTTGATTTCAATTTTTTACCGTTTATTGACTTATATGTGTACTCCAAATAAGTATTTTTCTAACTTCTTCTAATTTTAAGATTATTTAAAACAACCTATACGAAAAAATGAACTCCTGTTCTCCACTGCAATATAATTATTTATTTATTTATTTAATTTTACAATACGCCCAAGGGGCATTTACAAATAATATACAGGTAAGTACAAACATAGTGCGTAAAAATTTAAAAGATAAACAACGCTTTTTTGTATACATGTAGAAACAATAAGAAGCATACTGCCATGCAAAATAAAAAGTAAAACTTTACATAGTAAAAAAGAAAAAAAAAAATGGATATAAGAAAAGTAATTGAAATAAAAAGCAAATTGTAAATAACTTGTAAAGAATTCAAACAAAAAAATTAATACATTTTTATATGCTTATAAGTATAAAAAAAATGGTATCAACAAAGTATTGTTAAAAACAAATAATGAAAATTAGTTAACAGTAAGTATATATGTGAAAATAATATAATATACGGTACACAAAAATATTTGATACATTAATATCAGAAAGAGATAAGATAATAATAATACACACCAAAAACAGAGAAAGAATTGTATGAAAAAGAAAGTTTTATTACGACATTAATAATTAGTTTCAAACAGTGCATTTAAGAACGTTTTAAAATGGATAATTGTCGTATTATTATGTATGTATTATTATGTATCCTCATATATTTTCTACTAATATGTAATGATTTTTATTTTTTTTCTCTTAATTAATTTTTATTTTTTGCTTCTTTCTTTGTGTAAAATGCATTTCTGTCTTTATTTTCAAAAATGCACTTCTGTTCTTTCCACTTTTTTACTAATATTTAAATATGATATTTTTTATGTTTTTCTTTTAAAAATAATTTATAATTTTTTTGCTACTTCTTTGTAAAATTTGTCTGTCTTTATTTGTATATATGTAGGTAAAAACATGTAAAAGCCTAAAAGGAGTATAAATAAAAAAATAAATATATAAATCATATAAAACAAGCCGATGTATTACATTCCGAGAAGTATATTATGTTATAAATAAATCGCATATCAATAAAATGACCTCCAAAGCATTGAGCATGTTTCATAATTCGAATGAGTAAACACTTTGATAATCTAAAGACCCTTATTTCATTATATTATACGTTTGTCAGAAGCCATTTCGAATACGCCTCTCAGATATGGAATCCCCAGTATGCCATATATATAAGTAGAATAGAAAATATTCAAAACAAATTTATAAAGTACCTTAAATACAAAACCGGTATTTCTTATGTATCTACTCTCACTGCCTCCACCTTCCATGGAATCATTTCTCTACAATACCGCAGAGTGTGTGCGGACCAACTACTGCTTTACAAAATTATGACAGGAATGGTTGACTGTACAGAGCTGCTTGGTTTAATAACAATACATGTGCCAGCCAGGATTTGTAGACGGTACCACCTGTTTCATGTACCAATAAGTAAAACATTGTATTTTAAAAATGCTTTTTTTCGTAGGACTTTTTCAATGTACAATACAAAATTTAAAAATATAGATTACACAAACATCACTCAGTCAGATTTAAAATTTACACTAAAAATGTATTATGTAACTTAGTAGACATTATAATAATAAATATGTACATCTTCCCTTCCCTCCTTATCCGCTCTTCAAGCATTTTTGTCCTTATCCCGCCCAATTTACAGTAACTTAATGTTCTTAAAATAAATATTTTAAAAATCTTTGATTATTGAGTACATGAAAATAACATTTTTATATGTATAAATTGTATGTATTTATTTGATATGTAATATATTTTCTTTACTAACTTTGTATACTATGTGGAAATCTGTTATTAGTTCTGAGTTTATACACTATATCTGTTTGTTTACTAAAAATATGTATGTAGAACTGTTGATTTCCCAAATAAAATAAAATAAATAAATAAATACTTTTCATTAATGGAATCCTGAAAATTTTATAATTTTCAATTTTATTTTACTACCAGATATGTGCTTATTATACTAATGTCATTTACTGGATGTAAGGAAGGTAGATGGCCTTTTTTTTAAATTTATATAATTTTTATATTCTGTATGCATGTTATGTAAAAATTGTTGTTATTTTCCGAAGTAAATGAAAAAAATAATTTTTAAAAAAAAGAAATGTACAACTCTTCACTCAGGAATAAAAGTACTCATCGTCAGAGAAATGAGCTCTTTCTTAATATTGACAAGTGCAGTGTTATTACGTTTACCCGTAATAGAACTTCAATCAACTTCTCTTATTATATAAATAACACAGATCTCGTAAGAGTTACAGAAATAAAAGATTTAGGTATAGTGTTCGATGACAAGTTGTCATTTGCTCCACACATTGATGCGGTTACTAACAAGGCAATGAAGTGTCTCGGATATTTGCTGAGAACGGCGAAGGATTTTAATTCCATCGATTCGCTTAAATCTTTATATGTTGCCTTAGTTCGGAGTAACTTAGAGTATAATTCAATAATTTGGTCACCTTGCTATAAAATACATAACATAAAATTAGAAAAAGTCCAACATAAATTCCTTCGCTTCATAAATTTTAAACTTAATATTCCCGTTGACCAAATCGACTACAACTTCCTATCAAATAATTTAAAATTGTCTACTCTCTCGAATGGGAGAATCTTAACCGATTTAGTAAACCTATATAAAATTGTAAATGGCGCGCTGGACAGCCCTGATTTAACGGGACTGGTTAATATTAAAATACCTTCCCGAGGTGTCCAGCGGGCACAACTACTATGTAAATTCACCTATAGCTAGACTCCATCGCCTTGGTAATGAATATGGCGATGTTGATATATTTCGTTACTAATTGAGCATATTCAAGACCAAAGTAATACAGGCGACCGACGCGACGGAGTCTAGTCAATAAATCTTCCATCGTATTTATGTATGCTTAAAAGTTAGCCCGTGTTATGTTTTATATTTTTAGTTTATAAAACCCCTTTCAGTTTTCAACATTTTCAAGTTTAGTTTACCGGTGTAAAAAAAAATAAAAAAAAATAATTATGTTTTATTTGAATCCTACTATGCCTTATATTATTAACATAATATAATGTATGTATTGTCTTAATAGTGTATTATGTTAACTATGTAACTTTATTTTTAAAACTTAAAAAATATTTTTTTTAAATTTTTATATTTGAAAAAATGTTAATTATGTTTAATGTGTAACTTTTTCTTATTATATGTATAATGTAAAAGCCCCATGGGCGTCAAAAGAAAGAAAAAAAAAAATCTATAATAATTTGTTTACACATTTTAATAATGTTACTCCACAAGTTCCGAATGCAATTTTAACCATATTGACATGATTGAAGACTGCAGTTACACGTACGAATTTTGTTAAATTTGTTTTTTATATAAATTGACCTAATAAAACTGATTCACGCTGCCAAAAGTCGAATTTACAAACACTGATCGTGCAACTTTATTTCTTGTATTGTCGCAACAGAATACACACCGGTAATTTGTATGCGTCGCGTCGGGAGACGATTTAAAGTAATCAAATCATTTCTGAGAAGTTAATGATTTGTAACATGGGGAGATGCAGAAAAAGGATAGCATGATCATTTGACCTTCAAGGTGGAATAGGGGTTAAGGTAGACTGACAAACGCAGCAACAGGCTACCGAGAAACGGCAGATAAAAATGTCGTCGGCGAAAATCTCGCAGACAACACATAATAATTAATTACACTGATATACAAAATTAAAACATTTAATACAAGAAATCAAACACTGATTTGAGTCTACTGAACAATTAATTTTATTTTTACAAAAATAAAAACATCAATTTTGTGACAATTGTTTCGCCTATAATAAAAATAAATAAAAAATATAGTTATATAAATCAAGTTACTATAAAAATATAAAATAAAAAATATATTTTCCCTCAATTACTATTAATGTATATAATACTCGTAATTGAGGGAAAAACCAATAGTTAAGGGCAAGGCTAAGTGTTTAGTACGTAATGGGGAATTTAGGTATTTATATTTGAATTTCGGAAAATTTTATAACAAAGCAAGTATTTATTGACATACATGCATGTATTGTGAGGTAATTTATGAAGTTTTATATCTTTAGATAATTGCTGTGGAAAATATATCAATAATACTGTAATAGGTTAGTGTTCTTTTTAATACACGATTGAAATATAAAGAAGAACTTCAAATAAACATAAATGTATTTTTATCCAATATTTATATTAAATAATATTTATGTTTAAATATGGAGTTCTACAAAATAAACACTAAAGGCCGGTTGCATCAAAGTTGGTATAAATTTAGTTTAAAGTTAAATATTTAAACTTAGTTAAGGCTCAAAATCTGGTAACTGAAAAATTCCGTTGCATCAACATTATTTTAGTTAAGTTAAAGTTAAGAATGTTGCCACTGTAAAGGTTCAAGTTTCACCCTAAAAATTGTTGGGATTTTCGCGCAAGCACGTACTTGTTTATTTACATGTAGCAATACACATGCCCCGCGACGCGTCTTTGGGTACAAACGTTTAAATTTCGTTCCAATTTTCAGTGTGTGCGAAAGGGCGAAGCAACACGGCGCATTCGGAGAAGAAAAGAACAAAAGGGACATCGTCATTTTTGAACTAGATAAAAAATAACTAGAACTAGATAAGAGCAAAAGCTAAAACAAAATGAAGAACTTTTTACTCTAGAAATAGAGCAAAAAAAGGACATTTCGGGCAACTATGACAGCCTTAAATGCCCAGAAAGAGTTAGCTGAGCTCAATCTAGCTCTATTTAAAAATAAATAAACAGTATTTCAATACAGTGATGATTTAGATTTATTTTACACCACGCCGCTGATGATCAAGTCTTGTGTTTTGAAAAATAATTAACAATTAAAAACTCAAATAATTATTAGTTCTTCACTTTTTTGACATTCGAAATCTGGCGATAAAGTCGGACTCTTCCCACAAAAAATGGTCCGTTCGTGGTTTGAACAGTTTTTTTTCGGTTTAGAATATACTCGATGGTAAATTCGTCATCGGAAGACGAAAAATCAGATAAAATGGACATTTTGTGCAACTTTTCACAGATCGATCAAACGATTTTAACACTCACGACGCTTTTTTGACAGATGGCAGATCGCATTTAACTTTAAACGGTCCCCTGGCGGCCGGTCAAATAAAAGTAACTTTTTTGTTAATATTTAGTTAACTTTTTTTGATGCAACGCATTTTGACATAAAAGTAACTTTTATTTGACTTTAGCCCTGACTTTAACTTAACTTTTGTCGATGCAACCGGCCCTTAATCGATCAATACAAAATTAAACTTATTGAATGTTACTTAACCTTAGTAGGTGATTCTTATTGAATTTTCCCTGTTTTTCCCGAATCTATAAAGAAAAATACGATTTTTTTCTAGCATGTAAGGTTTTTTTCCTGTTTTTCTAAGTTAATTTTTAATTTAGTTGATAATTTTTTAATTCTAGTGGAATCTTTATGGAATTCTTTTTGGAATCATAAAAGTCACTTTATAACGTAAACAAATACGATATTGGGTTATCAAAAATGCATGGCTAAAGCAATATTTTTTAAAACGGGTACAAAAATTAGAAATTCTAAAAATTGAACAAACTAATTTGGGAGTAAAACATGTACATATACAATCTCGCAGACAACCCATAATAATTAATTACACTGATATACAAAATTAAAACTTTTAATACAAGAAATCAAACACTGGTTTGAGTCGACTGAACACCTAATTTTATTTTTACAAATATAAAAACATAAACAATGTGACAATTGTTTCGCTTTGTTAGGGCATTTTCAAACGAATGGGAGGATTAGATAAATTGAATGTCCTTATAAACTTATATAATTCAAGTTTCATACAAAAGACAATTGACATTTTAATCACCCATTTTTGCTCCCTTTCTCAACCTTTAAGTTCTTTCATACAGTTATCGATATACACGTTGAACAGCCATAGTGACATCACACATCCCTTTTTGACTCCTTTCTATAATCAGTATTTCGGATGTTTTTATTATTTTGTTGTTTAATTACAGGAAATGCATGATCACCTTATGAACTGTCCTTGAAAAAAATCAATTCTCCTTATGTCAAGCACTTGCCGAGGCAGGTGCAGGCAAGAGCGCAGGCCAACCTGGGCCAACGACGATAGTAGAAGACAAGACATAATCTAGCACTTATTTTTTTATAAACGTTCATCTTTCAATCCGAATAGTCGCCCGACTATCGGGCGAGTGTCGCATCACGCGTACAAGCTAATCCGTAGCCTTGTTAGTATCGTCTATGAGGTCTCTTTTTTTCTTTTAAATAATTACGCAAATGTTTTATCAGTGGTTCTCAGTTCAGTAGTGATGTGCATTACAGGTTAAATAAATAATCGAACAAACAAACATCTGTGATGAGCACTGATACGATAATAATATCAATTTATACTTTGTTTTTTTTTTGTGATTAATTTACGAAAAAAAACGTTTATTACTTTTCATTTTATTAAAACATTAAAAATGGTTTTGATAAAACTACTTTGAACTCGTCACAAGTTCTAAAGAATCAACCAATGATAGATTGTTGTGATAGATTTCCGGTTTCCGGGAAACCAACTCATCAATCAGCAGAACACTCCGACTAAAAGTTGTGACATCACAGACGAAGTAATATCAAAATTACAAAACTTAAACTCATAGCGCTGTTAATACGATATATAAAAAATAAAATAAATATTTTTTAGCGTAGTTTGATAGCCCGTTAACAAAAAAAAATATTAAAAAAACACTAAACTTTCTTATTTAGAATATACAGATAAAAAAAGGATTATTCCTTTAAAAATCGGAAATTAACATAAACGATGATAATTAAACATTATCTTTTGGACCTTTCAATTAGTCATTATAACTAAACCCAATAAAAAACGAACCGGATCATCTTCCAAAATATATTATTTTCACAAATCGGGAATAACATTTAAAATACGTGAAACATTAAGAGCGGATTTAAATCATGTAATGATATAACTATCCAAACAAGTTTTAATTTTTAATTTTCGGGTTTAAAAACGTGTACATACTAAACGGCTCGTAATTGGCGTCACACGTCATGCTTGCCGAGTTCGTTTTTAACAAATATTGCGTGCAAGTATGGCGCAGTAACATAACACGTGACGTTTATCCTATAGGGAGCAAAACTTCTCATTTTCAGGTAATTCAAATCATGCGTATTTTACACCATTGTTGAAAATCAATCCTAAGTTACACGGTAAAAAATATAATATCGTTACCATTGTAGTCTTTTTCTGGTTTAATTTTTTTTTTTAAAGACCTGAAACGCCACAATCGAAGTATCGTAGAAACAATCGAAGTATTCGATTGTGAAAATCGAATAATATGCTCTTTACTCTACATGAATTTTTTACTGTTTTTAGTGCGACTGCTCATTCGATATTGAGCGTTGTGTTCACGATTCGCTGGGTCACGTAGCTCAAAAAATTATTTGATAATAATGTTTTGTTAATATTCCATGATAATAATTTTACTAGATTTATCCAAAAAAATATACAAGTGATATTATTTGATGTTATCAAGATAATTTATCGTAAGTGATATTTTAGTATAGTTATCGAACTTTCAGCTCATTTTGTTTTTAAACGGCTATATTTCAGTCCCTGCAGTGCTATTCTGAACAATCTGAACCGCTCTCGCGGCCGTAAAAAAACACTTTTATCTTGCGTATTTTGTATGTAAATACGCGAGATAAAGGCTGTCCACCAAAGCGTAATACGTCTTGATTCTTTATGAAAAACGATCAAGATACGTTGTGATTGGTGTACTAGTGAATTGCTCTATACACCATTAATTATTTAACATTATTCAGCTACTAGTTAATTATATTTTTGATTATTGTTTTACGATATCCAGTTATTTGCAATTAATATTTTCTATTATTATTTTACGTTACCCAGTAAATGATATTTTTATGTTATTCATCATCATCATTATTCCCTTTCCGCGCCTAATGGTACATAGAGCACTGTATTGGAACACCAATCGTAACGTATCTTGATAATTTTTGTTACATAAAAGGTAAGATTATCAGTCTTACAGTTCAGGTAACAGTCCGGGCACTAATCTAGTGTAGAAACACATTTTCTCTTATTATATTACGTTATCCAGCCATTTGTAAATACTATTTAAACATTATTATTTTACGTTATCCAGTTTACAAATGATATTTTATTATTATATTTATACGTTTTCTAGCTAAATGTAAATATTACCGTTATTATTTCACGTTATCCAGCTATAAATGACAAGACATAAGTATTTATTCCATCTGCCAGTCTGTAGCACTAACTATGCACAACATTCTTTCCTCTATCGTTCTTGCTCTAACTATAATGTTTTTTTTTTCATGTATTGATATATTTTAAATGCCCCTTAATTTTAAAAAAAATAAATTAAGAACTATTATTTCTGGCTGCGATACGATCCCACTTACTATTTAATGATGCACACTCCTGAACACTTACTCCCACACTAATGCACATAAACAGACATCTACACTTACTCTCATACAAATACACATAACACACCCTTTTGTTGTAGCACAATGAGGAACTTCAGCCCTACGGGAAATTAGATACAAAAAATGTTTTTTTACGCGGGGTAAAATTTAGAGCATTAAATTGTACTGATAAAAATATTTTGATAAAAACGCACTACTTTGTATGACGTCACTGGTTCATATGAATCAACCTATGATCTGAGAGCTATGGAAGATTTCCGGTCTGCTTGTCGCTTCTGGACCAATGGGAAGAACTGAATGAGAATAAGCGGAAATGAACCTCTGACGCGGAGTTATTATAGAAATACAAAACTTTAAAAATCGTAGCGCTGATATTACGATTTATAAAAATTAAAAAAAAATTTTTTTGACTCAGTTTAACAGTCTATTAACAAATAAAAAAATAATAAAAAAAAACCACTGAACTTCCTCATTAAATAATATGTATGATTTTTATTTAAAATCTTTGCTGGTCTGTCTTTAAACTGTATTTTTAAAAAAATGGTATTATATCATCGTCGACTGTTTGTTTCTTTAAAATAAATTAATTAATTAATTAATAAACGTCATTTTCCATTATTATTTCACGCTATTCAGCTACATATTTATAAACGATACTTTTTTTTACTATTTTACCCTATTCAGCTACTTGTAAAATATATTTTTACATTATTATTTTACGATACCCGGCCATTTTTAAATGATATTTTTCCATCATTATTTTACGTTATCAAAACGATAATTTACAACTATTTATTTTATTTTACAGAAAAATACAGTCAACAATGATCAAATGAGATAGTAAAGATAAGATTTAAAGTCACACCAGCGAAGTTTCCAAATAAAATCATACATATTAAATTATGGTAAAACAAAATGGTGTGTTTGCGTGCATTTGTATGAGAGTAAGTGTAGAGGTGAGTGTAAGCGTGAGCATCATTCAACTATTTAAGTTATTCAATACGATTTTTTAGTTTGTTTTACGTTTATACAAATGAGTGATAATTTACCATGATTTAAATTATTTAATCACAAATGACATCCACCTCGGGTTCTAATGGTTACCGCGTTTGCCTATAGTGCATTGCGTATTGGTTTTGATCCCCGAAAGGGTTGAAATAAAACATGTATTTCAAAAATTTGTTTTTATTATTCAATTAAATATTTATAATTGCAATATTTTTCATAGTCCCGGGACAGGTACTTAAAGCGTAAAATGACTTATCATCCGAACTTCGTGTAACCTTAAAAAATGGTCAAGATACGCTTCAATTGGTATAATGATAAAGTGCCCTAAGCACCACAAGGCGTGGATAACTGAATAATAGTTATTAACTACAAATGTATGATATTTCGATTTTATTTTAAGATTTTACAATCTATCGTAGATTTTCAGTAATCTATTTTTTCTAACCAGCTAAATTATATAAAAGTACTATTTTACGTTACTCGCATATAACATAAATTACAAATTACATACCTTTGTAAATTACTAATTACATAAATTACAAATTATATAAATTACAAATTACATAAATTACAAATTATATAAATTACAAATTACATAAATTACAAATTACATAAATTACAAATTACATAAATTACAAATTACACAAATTACAAATCACATAAATTACAAATTACATGAATTACAAATTAGAAACAGGTAAAAATGATAGAACGCCATATTTTTAAAAACAAACCTGGCTTTCTCTAAATTCATACATCTTCTCATGCACACGCCGATTATTTCGACTTCTGACATGTCCATCTTCAAGTATTTGTTGGATTTGGTCATGTCATGTCTTCCTCGTTTGCTGCATTCATCGACATTCGCATCGTAAAACTTTATTTCGTTATTTAACTTTCCATCGCTCTGCATGTAAAACCCCTTTCTTAATTGTGCCAATAAAGCTTAATTAAATTTCAAAATACACGTATTATTACAGCATTAAAAGGTAGCGCTAGAATACCATGGAGTCTCTGATACAAGGCACTTGCCCCCTGGCATCTGGGGGACAGACGCAGGCCGTGTTCGCTGGAGTCCTACAGATGATCCTGGCCTCGTACTGCGGACTCGGAGACTCCTCAAAATGGCCAGAAGACAAGGCGTCTACATTACTGAATGAAGGTAAGGACTAAAGACTTCTCCAGGTATGAATAGCTTGCGAAGTATCTCATTCTTCGAATTATTTTAGATTAATTACGAGCATTTTATTTATTTATACTTTCTTAAGTTAGATCGTAACACCTTAAAAACTAATATAAACTTTTAGTAACATTGGCGGCCTCCATAGTGTAGTTTTCTAGCCGCTTGACTCACGCCCGGAAGGTTCCGGGTTCGATTCTCGGTGAAAACATAAAAATTTAATATGATTTTTCTTAAGCCTTAGAGTTCTGTGTTGTAATTGAGCTTCTTGGCCTGTTGTGCTGCAAAAAAAAAATGCTTGGCTCCCATACATACAAAGGTCGACACCAGAACTCAATTGTGAACTGCTAGTTGTGCCTCTTGCGACAAACATTTGTTTGCCAAAGTAGATTTGAGTGCACCGTTCACCCAATAGGATGGGTGCGCGTGAGTTGATTTGAGGTTGAATGGGAAAGATGGATTACAATTGAAGTTATTTATAAAGTAACACACGAGTTGCATCTAATTATTTTGCACAGAAGGAATTTACAATAGCAAATACTGGCGGAGAGCTGATGGCCGGGCGACACGAAATGCCAAGATGAAATGTAATGAGTTCTTCCGATGCACGGCGTTTAATATCTTGTCCGAGCTGACGTTGCAGCGGACTACGCGTTGCGGGCGAAAGCGGAGTTCGGACCTGTCAACCTCACGGCTGTTGATGTTGCCCTCTACAACCCTATACCGTTAGGATTATCGACTACGATTAGTAAAACCATATTTGTTGGATAATATTTATTTATTAACGGCCTAAGCCAATTTGCACAGCTTACATACATGTTATTTGAACAAAAAAAAATTATAAATATAGAAAATAATATTTAAGCTAAAGACAGGAAATAAAAACAGTAAATTAGAACAAAGGTATTGAGAATAAGTCATACAGTAGCTCAATTTAGCCATGGCATCCTCCCACACTCTTTTTGACATTAACAAGAGATCTGCGAAACGCAGGAAGATCCAGCCCAAGAAACTCAAAGCCACTGGAAAAGTTTATTAGTCTACATATTTTTGGCATTAGAAAATTAAAGCCATAGTTTGATTTGGAAGATTTGACATGCAAAAGATTATTGTTTTTAGCGACACGGGAGGGAAAATTGGAGGAGATTGTTTGTGACAGAGAAGGGACATCGCTTATTGAGTTCAGTATTTTAAAAATATATACAAGGTTCAACTCTGTTCTACGGTTCGATACGTGCGTATCGTCTTGTAAACAGACATTTGGACACTCAAAATATCGTTAGAAACGATAACTCATCGATGCCGTAAAATTAATTCGATTATATGATATATATGATTATAAGTTGCGTGTGGTGAGAGATAGCTAGCGTGTTGTCTTCATAAAGATGACTCCGTCAACATGCCTATTCGAACTGATATAATATTATGAAATCAACACATCAACTACTGATTTCAGGTGTTCCGGAATATGATTTTATAGTCGTTGGAGCAGGATCTGGGGGGTCCGTTGTCGCGAGAAGATTAGCAGAAATCGAGGAATGGAAAGTTCTTCTATTGGAAGCTGGAGGAGATCCACCGGCAGATACAGAGGTTAAAATTAATGTCACAACTATGTAAATTGAAACGTTGAATAATAGCATAAATTTAAAATGTTTTCATATCAGACACGCGTTAAGTGTTTATTTATTCTAATCACACAGGTCTAAAGATCAAATATGCATTGAATTTTTACAAAATATTTTTATAGGTGCCAGCATTTCTGTTTGCTAACCAAAACACAGCTTGGGACTGGAGTTACAAAGTCCAGAAAAATAAGCGATACTGCCAGGGAATGGTAAATAAAGAATGCAACTGGCCCAGAGGGAAAGTGCTCGGAGGATCTAGTTCAATTAACGCGATGCTGTACGTCAGAGGAAACAAAGAAGATTATAACGAATGGGAGAAGATGGGGAACCCGGGGTGGGGTTACGATTCAGTCGCTGAATATTTCAAGAAAGCGGAAAATCTAAACTACAAATTTTCAGGACCGGATGAAGAGATTAATAAACACTATGGAAAAGGCGGACCGATTAATGTTCAACCCTATAACTGCGATATTGGCTGGAAGAAAGTTCTCAAAGCGGCTTGGCAAGAAGTCAGCGGAAAGGTTGTTGCAGATATCAATATAAAAGGCCAAATCGGACTAACGGAAGCTCTAGGTACAATAAAGGGTGGGCAAAGATGGAGTACAGCTCACGGTTATCTCGCTGGATTCAAGGACATAAAAAACTTACATATAATTAAGAATGCACACGTTATGAATCTACAAATAGATGAAAAATCTAAATCCGTTACTGGAATCACTGTAAGAATAAAAAATAAAGAAATTAAAATCAATGCGAGAAAGGAGGTGATCTTATCAGCTGGGAGTATCAATACGCCACAGATATTGATGTTATCAGGAATTGGTCCAAAAGAACAAACTGAGAAATTTGGTATACCCAAAATAGCAGATTTACCGGTAGGAAAAAATTTACAGGATCATGTAATTTTCCCAGTGGTATTCACTATTGATAAAGCTAATAGTAACGCTTTACCTCCGGAAGCGGGATTGCAGATAATATTAGATTATTTGCAAAAGCGGACTGGGCTTCTTTCCGGCATAGGAATCACAGATCTGATCGGTTTTATTGATTCTACGGGAAAAGGGAACAGTATACCCGATGTACAAATGCACCATATGTATCATCCAATAAACGATGCCATTATATTACCATACTTCTTGCGAGGTTTAGGATTCGAAGCAGAGTTTGTAAAGTTTTTGGAGGAAATAAACAAAGTGCAAGAAGCCATAACAATATTTCCAACACTTTTAAGACCGAAATCGTTAGGAAAAATACAACTTGGAAGTAAAAATCCTTTTGACGCGCCGTTAATTTACCCGGAATATTTTAAAAATGACGAAGATATCAAAACGTTTCTTCGTGGGATAGATTTTATAGTCAAACTAGAAGAAACAAATGTTTTTAAAAAGTTTGGTATGAAATTAGAAGCGATTCCACTGAAAGAATGTGAACCTTTAAAATTAAAATCCGAAAATTATTGGAGGTGCTTGTTGAGACATTTAGGTACTACAGTATATCACCCTGTAGGAACTGCGAGAATGGGACCAATTGAGGATAAACGTTCGGTCGTGGATTCTAGATTAAAGGTACACGGAGTAAAAGGTCTACGAGTTATTGATGCAAGCGTGATGCCGAACATAGTGAGAGGAAATACAAATGCTGCTACTATTATGATCGGAGAAAAGGGAGCTGATATGATCAAAGAAGACTGGAGGGATAGCCAAAGGACTCACAGCGAACTTTAAGGCGAGAAAGAAAATAATGGAATTAGTTAATATCCATAAACAAAAGTATCAGAGTTATAAAAATTGATGTTGAGCTGGATGAAGACAATTTTATACGTAATGTACTCGTATCCTGACGACAGTGAATTTATAGCGCAACCCATGACTTGTCACGCTATTTTTTATTTATTTATTCATATTGTTTCTCTTACAAACTATAATGAATAATAAAAATAATGTGACCTCACTGGGGTTAACCGTGCCGAGGACACTTGACAATATATATTTTTTTTATATTTGTACATTTGAGAATAAACAAAGAATTCTAAGTCAATAAACAGAGATATACATATATTTTTATTAAAGAAGGTAAAAACATGTACAGAAAATATAAAAGGAAAATAATGAAACCCACTAAACCGCGAAACCGGCTTGTCAGCAGGTTTCTTATTTTTCTTTTACAAAGAGAAACATTAGAGAAATTATATAAATTTAAAAAGTAATATAAACATTATTAAGAACTAAAAGCATACCTAATTTTTACACAAAATTTATTTATAAAAATTAAAATAGATGACATTAAATGATAATCAATATAAAGCTTTGTTACACATTAACCATTTAATTATTTTTTTCTTAAAAGCTTTGTCAACATTTTCTTTTAAAATCATCTTAGGAATCTTATTAAAAAATTTAGTAATTGTATAATGAAATGTTCTTTGGCCATACTTGTTTACAAACCTCGATAATTAACAAAATGTTCAGACAGTTTTAAACACTACGTATATATGTTTACAATTAATTTATGAACATCTATATAATTTATATTACAAAACGCACAATGAAAAAATAAAAACCTAACATGAGCTATACACTTGTGGAGCCGTTGATTTAATGTTGTTTTGGGCGAATGAGACAATCCATTTTACTTCTACCTAGCTCCACCATCCATTTTTTTATAGCCTTTTTAAACATTTTCTCGTTGCTAATGGTTTTAATGGATAGTGGAAGTAGGCTATCTTCTGGACGAAGACATACCAACCTCCAAAACTATTCTGCCATACAGCCGAATGGAACTGAGAACAGAGAACCCAATGAAGCTGTATTACTTAGATTTACATTAAGCGTAATTTCGTGTAGTCTAGTTAAACGTAGGATTGTAGATTATTTTTGTTTGTTTTTCAATACATTGAGTAGGGGAACGTCTCGTACCTTGGACCTGGTTGTACCTCGGTCCATTGATATTGTGAGCAATCTAGTATATTTTTAAAATACGTGTTATTGGTGGTTTGTGGAAAATTTACTCGATGGCCCCATAAACGTTTTTTGACAGTTGCTACCGGAGAAGTATTTAAGTGAAGCGGAGAAACGTTTTTTTTTTACCAAAATAGTAAGATTTTTCGTTTAAATACGTAACGTTTTCCTTATTTTCTGTATTATATTAGAGATGCCACGAATAGCAATTTGGCCGAAGCACCGAAAATTCAGCGGCCGAATGTTCGGCAAAAGATGTATGCATTTTGCGCCTGTCTCATATCTAGCTCCTATATGGTATGTTATTTAAATTTACAATGAAAAATTTTACAGAACTGTACTTCCAAAATGAGTCATTTTAACTTTTTTTCGTTGATTTAATTTAAACATTTAAATTTGGTTACAAATAAAGATTAACTTGTTATCAAACAATTGTTGTTATTTTTAGACATTGCGTATTATATGCGTCAGTCATGACGCGTTTGCGTTAATTTTCTGGATATAAAGTTTGAGTTTGAGTATCGTCTATTGTCTTGTTAACCTTAATAATAAGTTAAGAAATGCTATCTTTGTTTAGTTTTTTTATATTTTACTTTTTGTGCTGTTACATGTTCACTTAATTGCCATACTTACTAGTTCTTTGCTCAATGTATTATTATTGCGTTTTTTTAAATTATTTTTTATTATTAACTTTTTAAAATCATTCTTATGTTGTTGAAATTCCATTTGTCGATGCGTTTTGAAGCTGCAAGACTTTTTGTGATGCTAGCTATCATATTATTTTGATCATATTATGTAAATGTTATCAACTATCAAATATCTAAATTTAGTAAATGGGGTCTAGAATTTCAACCGTCCGTGCGCTCAGTAGCAGCAAGACTTGTTGTAATCTAAAATCTAATTTTATAAATTTGCTTTTTATTTCGTTTTTAAAATATCACTCAAACTCAAAACTTTTTTTTTTTTTTAAATATATTTGGACCCCTGTATTTAGTAGCCTTACGTGTCATGTACAAGGCTAAAGTACTCGGAAAAAAAAAAGTTTTTGTTTGTCTTGGAAATGGGATGTTCGATCACTGATTTTGGTTTATTACCTTTATGAGTCCAATCACCATTGTTGCAAAGTTCAAGAACAATGGCGCATGATAACTACTTTTTACTACAGTGTGGATATCTGTTAAGGATATTCCATCTTTCCTGCATTCTGCTTCAAGATTATGGCGTTGCAAACTGAAAAATGGGCACTGAAATAACAGATGTTCTATACTCTGTGAAGAAATATCATCGCATGGACAATAGTCATCATTCCTTAATTTAAACCTATATAGATAACTTCTCATAGCTCCGTGTCCGGTAAAAATTTGGGTCGTTTCGAAAGTACTTTGGTGATGATGACGGAAGTTTGCTGCATCAGCCAGCGTTGGGAAAAACATTTTAGTGATTTTACCTGCAGAAGAAGCGCGGTAATGATCCTCCCAACGCTGCTGCGTATTTTGTTTTATACAGCGTTTAGCAAAGCTAAGGGGAAATTCTGAGAAGAAAGGTGCCGTTCTTTTACAAGTTGCGGATCTTGCTCGTTCATCCGCTCTCTCATTTCCTACGATACCAGCATGTCCTCTTATCCAGCATATTTGAATGTTCATCCCTCTTATTTTTAGATGCTTAATTTTACTCTGAATATCTACAATGAATGGATTTACCGACCGAGTATCTGTTATAGCTTGAACGCCCGAACGACAATCTGATAATATTTTTGCAAAAACCCATCTCTCTGGTGGTTTCTTTAATAACCATTCGAGAGCTTCTCGTATTGCGAGTAGTTCAGCCTGGAAAACTGAGCAGAAATTATCTAATTTAAATGTTCTGCCTGGTAATTCTTTATCACTCTCAAAAGGAACGAATGCCGCTCCCACTTTTCCGTCGAGCAGGCTACCATCCGTAAAGATTCTAATTTCGTTGGGAGCATAAAATGGGAGAACTCAAAACTTTATTGTCAAATAAAAATGTAAATAGGGGCTAGATTTCTTATTGTCCATGTGCTCTGTAGCTGCAAGACGTTCTGTTATCTAGCTCATATATATCATAATTGTAATATATCATAATTGGAGACAAGGAACTAGAATCTCAACCGTCCATGCGCTCTGCAGCTGCAAAACGTGTTGGGATATTTATTTATTGTACAGCGCCCTTGGGGTGATTTTGACAAAAATGGCGCTATATAAATTATCCAAACATTATTATTATTATAAAAGTTTTGGGAAGTTGAAGTGCTAATTAATGCTTAGAACGATGCTTCGGTGTCCTCTTACTTAGCCATTTGAGACCTTTTTTCAATTTATAAAGATACTGGACATTAGACAATTTTTATTAAAAGAGTCATTGACACATTTCTGATCATGCAATTACACGAATAAATCCCAACAGCTACTTGTACGAGGTTTTCCTGTAATTTGAATTATTTATTACCAAAAACAAGTACGGAGAAATTTCTCTTTTGTGGCCCCAAGAGTGCTTAGTGTCCTGGATGAACATATAAAGTTCTCCAAAACGAAAGACATTTTCAGGAGAATTGTACAAGTTTGGGTTTTGTCTAAGTGAAGAGACCATTGCAGGAGACTGCTGCGAGATATTGCATAGATTTATACAAGCGTGTTGTCCAGATGTTGATTCAAATATATCGTCGCGTAGGGGAAACAAGGTTCTATGTAGATTCATATTTTTTTTACCACTAGAAACATGAAAGTTTGAAATGAAGATATTATTTTATGTATTTTTTTTATTAATGTTGTCTTAATAAACTAATGATTAATAATAAAGGGTTGATTTCATTTTTCTTTAAAATTTTTATGCAGATAGAAACGATATTTAAATATAAATTCAGTGTAAAAAAACATATTTTGTTAGATAAAACCTTGTTTCCGCAAGGCAACGATATGTGTATGTAATATTTTTTTAATTGTTTACGTTATTTTTTTTGGTAATATGTATTTGTATGAATGAACAAATAAAAAATAAGTAAACATAATAATTAAAATGAATTAAAATAAATATAATAGATAAAATAAATAAAAATAAATAAAAATGAACAAAAATAAATAAATAAGATCAATAAAATAAATAAAATTAAAAAAATAAAAAATAAATAAAATAAAATAAAATAAATTAAATTAATAAAATAAAATAAATAAAAATAAATAAAATAAATAAATTCATACATATAAATTTTAAAAAAAATAAAAATGAATTAAATAAATCAAATGAATAAAATGAGTCAAATAAATAAAATAAAAAAATAATAAAAAATATTTAAAAAAATAAACAAAAAAAGTAAATAAAATACGTTAAATAAAAAAAATACATCCATCATCATTCCTTTTCCGCACATGATGGTGCACTGCACTGGTATACAAATCGCAGCGTATCTTGATCATTTTAGTGACATGAAGGTAAAATGATCAGTCTTACGTGTCAGGTGCCAGTCCAGGAACCATGAAATATTCTAGTGTAAAAACGCCTTTTTTTAAAATAAATATTTCATGTCAACCATGTCGGGAATCGAACCCGATACCTCTTGCATGGTAGGCAAACGCGCTGACTATTATTATACCACGAGGCCGACAAATAAAATGAATAAAATAAATCAAATAAATAAAAAAAATATTTATATTTTCCAGACTTCAACTGGAAAATAACTCATATATTCATAACTCATATGAGAAACTTTTCTTTCACATATCAAAACAAACTTAATTTATAGAATCAGTTTTAACATAAGTTTTGTCAGTTTTTCCACATTTTAGCAAAAGCACCAAAAGTTTAAAAAAATTAGTAAAGGTTTGTATTGTAGTTAATTGTTTGGTTTTACTATTATCATACTCGTATTATCATATTTTATTTTATTACAAGCCTTCAAATTGGAATGTCATCCACCAGCCCAGTAATCTTACCGGGTACTGCCTACAAAAGGTAACACATTTTGTATGCATTTGTAGGATTTACGCGGTAAAGGTACCGAGCCGGGTGGATTTGCGTGCATGTGTGAAAATGAGCCTATGTGCGAAAAGAAGAATGATAATGAATTTATAACCGAATAAGTGTAAGATGTCATATCATGTGCAGTGACGTATAATGACGTATACACGTTAAAATTGGAACCGAATTGAGTGAAAAATACGTTTTGATTCGAGCATCAACTGATTTAAGCTTAAAAAGTCCAAATACATACATATTTTTGTAAAACTTGCCTTAATATATAAAAAAAAAACAAACATTAATTATAGTAAAACAAACAAATTCACAAATAACATCGTTTAGGGATACATTAGGGATTATTCCGTAATACTAAAAATAAATATTTTTTTATAAAAACTAAAATAAATAAAACAACTTTGTTTTTAACCACTAATTTTTATTTTTCACCGACCGGTTTCAAAGCAAACAAGCTTCTTCTTCAAGTCCGGTCGGTGAAAAATAAAAATTAGGGGTTAAAAACAAAGTTGTTTAATTTATTTTATTATAATGAATAACCACAAAGTTAGTGCTTCAAAAATCAACTTTAAAAATATTTTTTATTTTTTATTTATTTATTTTTGAAATCAACAAAGTCATAGTTGTACACAATATGTAAAGAATAACAAGACCAATTACGGGTTTCATATAGAAACAAAAATATAAAAAAACAAAACGTACAGTTCGCTAGGGGTGAAAGGAAGTGGGATGTGAAAATAGGGAAGAAAGAGAAGAAGAGAAAATAATCAGTTAATATAAAACAATGAAAAAATAAATAAAAATGTACATTAATGTACACATACAACATACATACATACTACACAGATATACATACACACACACATCCATACACACTACACACCCATGCATACATATACGCACATGAAAATGCATATATATTTATTTAATTAATAATAAAATAATGAAAACGAATAAATAAAACGATAAAAAAGCAGTTACTAAAAATTTGCTTTTGTGACGTCCCTATCGCAATTTTGATTTATGTTTAAAACAGTATTTTCTTTCGTTGAAAAGATCTATCGTGCTAAAAATGTTATCATATGACGAGCATATTCGATAAATGTATTAATTTTTACCCAGATTCGATTGATAAAATTCGATGAAAAATAAGTGTTTGATGGAAATAATCAGAAAAATCTAAACTAAATATGATATATTTCTTTTTTATTTATTCATATAAAGATACATAATTACTACAAACAAACAAAAAACGTATCCCTAACTCTATGAGGTCAAGAGCCTGTGTTAAGTTGGGATCCAACAGAATGGAAAGTGGAAGTGGATATTATTAAAGAATAGTTACTAAAAATAAAAATGATTACATAAACATAAATTTTAAAACTCGCATACATCTATGAAATGTCTCGCAGACGCAATGCGGAGAAATGTATAAATGGTAAAGGTAAAGTTTCACCAAAAATACCATAGGTGGCGCTTAAATCGTTCGCAGCGCGCTTGCGAAATTGGGTAATTTATTTACATATGCTCAATTTTCTTCTCTTAACGATAGGACTGTACTTCACAGGATCATTTCTGTAGTACTTCCTCCCTCGTCATATTAACTCTTCACCAGAGTGACAAACCGCGATGAGGAGACGTGGCGCGGTCCCTTGAGCGTGAGGCAGGTCTCGGACCGGCTCATATGAGCTGGTCCTTGGCCATCGATGATCGTTCGCCGACTGGTCTTGTACTGGTCGGTTAAGGGGATCGTCGCTTTCTGAGCGGCCCTTTTAAATTTAAACAGTGTTTCACTTTCGTTCAATATGAACGTGAATCAAATTAGTCATACGCCTTATTATGCTAAATTCGTGGACTTTATTATAAAGTTGTACAAGATTCCATCCGATTCAATCTCTTTTTTCTGTAGATAATAGTAATAATATTTTGCTCCCATCATTTAAAAATATGGTCACTATAATGTCCTTTATCATGCCACCGTATTCTTTATTAATATTAAGCTAGGGTTTCCTAGGACAGCGGTGCCCGTATTTTAACGGCCGTAGTGAACGGTGATGCAGTGGACAGCCGTCGTAAAGGTGACTAGAGTGTGGTTTTCTAGGAAAACGGTGTTATCAACACCATTTAACACCGTTTTCCTAGGAAACCACTCTCTAATCACCTTTACGATGGCTGTCCACTGCATCACCGTTCACTACGGCCGTTAAAATACGGGCACCGCTGTCCTAGGAAACCCTAGCTTTAGCCAAAAATGCAGTTAAAGTAATTTTGTACCCAACCTTCGATTTTGCCAATACACCAGAAATTTAATCATTTAAAGATAAACATTTCAAATAAAATAACTTAGCCCTAACTCTGTGAGGCCAAGAGCCCTGTTTTGAGTTGGGAACCAACAAAATAGAAAGTGGAAACATGCATAATTAAAGAATGCTACAAATAACAAATTATTACATAAATTTCCATAAACATCTTGACAGTATGATAGTATATCGCTTGGTAGTACTTGATAGTATATTGATAGTACTTGATAGTCTCCTCCATTAGACGAAATCCTAACTTCTTCTGAAAATCATTTCCTTTTAGAATAAAAATATTTAAACGTTGGGAAAAACTCGGGAGTCAACCACAAAATGCACGGAAAAGTGTCAACTTCATTTGATGGCGAAAAATAAGACCTTTTTTGGAAATGCTACTATTACAGACAACTCGCTATACCTGATTTGTTTTTATTTAATGAACGTTTGCGCCTTTTATCAAACAAACTAGTCTAGAAATATAATTAATATTATTTCTTTAACAAACATGGAATCCGTAGACAATATTTACATTTTTTTTACCCCATCAAACTATTCTGAGGCGTGTTGGTGGATATTTGTATTGATAAAAATGTGACCCAAATTAAATACAAATAACAGCCGCACAATTTATTTTATTTTATTAAATTACCAAATTCCAATAGCTTTATTCCTACATTAAAAAAAACCAAACCTATCTCACATTTCTTGTACCAAATGTGTTGTAATTAAAGAAAAATAATACACATTTTTATAAAATTTATATTTGAAGCACTAACTTTGCGGTTATTCATTATAATAAAATGAATATAAAATAACTCTTTTAACCACTTATTTTATATTTTTTCTACCGACTGGTTTCAAAGCTACAGATATCCTTAACTAATGAATTCTATTTTATTTTTTTAATAGTGATTAAAAAATATTACATTGATCCATTAGAATGATGATCCATTAGTTGCCGTTCATTTTTGCCATATATACTTGTTTTACCATTCTTTCGTCGTCCATTCGTTCTACGTGACCAAACCATCTCAGAGACCCTTTCTTAATCTTATCAATTATACTTGACTCAGATTTACACTCTCGCCTGATTTCATCATTCGTAACATTCGTCCAAGAGATCGCATTTCAACCGCATTCACTCGGCTTTCATCCTTCCTCTGCCAGTTTCATTTCCATACATAAGTGTTGGGACTAAAACTCCGTTGTGCACTGCCAGTTTAGCTTCGATTGACATATTTTTATTAGAAATTACTGTGCTTAGTGCTCCGTTCATTTTGTTGTCCGCATTCACTCTCCTTTCAACGTCTTTTTCTACTCTTCCATCTCTTGAAAACATGCTTCCCAGATACACAAATTCTTCTACTTGCTCGAGACATTCGTTGTTTACATTTATTATGCAGACAGTAACCTCACTATCCCTTTTAAATACCATCACTTTTGACTTACTTTCGTTAATCGCCAATTCGCTCTCCATGCATACATCATACATTCTAGAGACTATTTGCTGCAAATCATCCTTGCTGCTTGCTAACAAAACAGCATCATCAGCATACAACAAGCAGCTTACTGAAAAATTATCCATTTTTGCTCCAATACCCATACATTCTATCTCTTTCATACAGTTGTCCGATTTAAAACATATATTATTCCTAAAAAGACAATTACATAGAGTAACATAAAATAAATATAATGCAGCTTATTGAATATTATTTTTTTAATTTACAACCAAAATAATTCAGATGCTGATTTTCAATAGAAAGTCTGATCATTCTGGGTAGATGTGCCTGGAAATCATAATTAATTTTATGATGACCGAGAAACAGAATTTCATTATTTCTGAGTCTCTTTAAGGAACACAGTCGGGACTTAAAAAAATAATTAAATCAAGCATTAAACATGCATGTTTTACACACAAAATAACGGTATTCATCGTCATCCGGACTCAGAAAAAAAATCTTCTTCAAGACAGTTTATTTTAATGTGGTACATACTGTTAAGTAAATAACAGCATGTATCGATACTTAACCTAACATCAAGATAGAAGATATTCAAAATTAGAAGATTCCGATTTAGAACAAAAACCAAACAACATTTTTGACTTGGCATAAAATCGGATAAAAAGTGGTTGGAATCGTCGCGCGTCGTGGAAAACATTGTTATATTTTATAGTTCATTTTGTCATCCAGTGCCAGAAATTGAAGAACATTCCGATTATATTAAAGATATTCCATGTTCCTATCCTTTCTCAAATATTCCCCAATCACAAAACTGAATGAAATTCGATTTTCATTTACAATCCGCCTTTTCGTTAACACATACTCTTAGTATTAAAAATATAAAATTATGATATTCGATTTTTGGGTTTACTAGGTGCTGTGATGTTGTTTTCTTTTAAAAATTGTGTATACACTTCATAAAATTGATTTTAAATTCTAGAATCATGTAAACAAGTAATATTTTGCACAACTTTATGTTAATTTATGTAACATTTGTAGTTGTTTGTACCATCCAACTAAAACTCGATTAACATGTAACAATCGGTGTTAACTGCGTAAATTAATGTTACTATTGCTAAAACACTATTTTTAACATCAAAAAATGCTATACCTATCGATATAATTTGTTGAAAAAATTAAAGGCGAGATTAAGTGTCTCAAGAATCTTGGTTTGACTTTGTTAGGAATGAAAACATAGGAGAACGAATGATGCGGAGTGTCTACTGTAACAAAGCGTATTGATCTAATTTCAAAAGAGAAAAATTGATAAAATGCATTCCATGCGAAAAATTGGCTCATGCCGTAGAGGTAACTTTGATTTTATTAGTCTCTGCCGTAGTTCTTGTATGTTCAATACACCATTTTAAAAAAAGCGTTATGAATGTCAATATGTTAATAATAATAATTATTATTATGAATAACTTATATAGCGCCATTTTCGTAATATTATACTTCAATGGCGCTTTACAAAGTGATTATATAAAGATTAAAATTTAATTTTTTAATTTTAAAAAAATAATGTACTTTGTCACCACATGCTAAGAATTTATTCGGGCTATGTATAGCGTGTGAGCTCGCCAATATATATGACAGTAAAAATTTTATTGTCTTTGAATTTCCTAGAGTTTTAACCATCGAAAAAAAATAAGATGGCAAATCAAATAAACAGACAATGGAAATTTTATGTGTATTATTTTAATAGATTGTTTATAACAGAAAAATACATAGAGAAATATGCAATTTTTTTTGAAATAAAAACAGTCTAGTAAATTCGAATAAATAAAAATACGCTTTATATTAACAATATTAATTAAAATGCAAAAATAACATTGAATACTTGAAAAATAAATATTATTGAGTGTTACAAACATAATCTAAAAAACGGATAGCGATTAAAAGTAAAAACTATCTTTAGTTTGATTCTTATAGCGATAAATACATAAACATTATAAAACAGGAATTATACAAATACAAAAATAATATTGTAACTAGGCGGCTACCTACACGGTTAAATTTCGAAACACCACGCAATTTCTTATCTCGGCTACGCTATGTAAAATGAAAAAAAATATTTAAATTAATAATTTCATCACGTCATGAAGTCGCCCCTGGGTAGCGCCTGCTAACGTCATCAACAAAAACATCCTCGTTTTAATTACAATTTTTCGGCTAAGCCATGAATCTCTTTTTTTTAATAATTTCTCACGTCACAAAGTCGCCCCTGGGTAGCGCCTGCTAACGTCAATCAACAAAAACATCCTCGTTTTTATAACAGTATTTCGGCTACGCCATGAATTTCTTATAAAAAATGTCAAAACGTCACAAAGCCACTCTCTGAGTGTCGCTACTGACATCATTTACAAAAACATAATTATTTGTGCTTTTTTCAGTTACGCAACATTTTTTTTTTAAATACACTTACCTAACCGATAAAATACTATTAGTAATTAAACCAAGGTGTGCTTTAAAGTTCCGTATGGCCAAATAATATTATTTATTATTAGAATATTATTGACATGTAGTTCAAGCATTGCTGCATTCACGTTGCTTTACTTCTGAGAGCTCAACTGCTATGTTTTTCTATGGTTATGTTTACTGTCATCTGTCATGTATTGGCGAGCTCACAGGCTATACTTACGCCATTTATTCAAATGATATAGAGAACAAGTGGGTTTTAAGTTTCTTCCGAAACATCACTTCACTATCACAGTTTCGGATTTCTGCTGGGAGATCATTCCATGCCGTAGGGCCTGCGACCGCAAATGCACGTTCGCCGAAATTAGTGCGCTGTTTGCGTAGAGGAATAATAACTTTTCCTTTCGAAGTAGATGTAGCTGATCTAAGCGTAAGACGTCTGTCAGCTAGTTCATCTGGAATGCAGAGTTTTCTTAGATATTCTGGAGCAGAGTTGTGCAGTGACTTATACAAAAGCCAACAGAGTTTGTATTCCACCCTCTGTGGAAAACGTAGCCAGTGCAATTTCCGAAGTAGTGGAGTGATATTACTGAACTTAGAGATTCCAAAAATAAGTCTCGCTGCGGCATTCAGCACAGACTGTAGGCGAGTCATTTTATTCATTGGTAGACCTGCGTAGATACCATTACAATAATTGACTCTAGACACTACAAACGCATTTATTAATTGACGGGCGGCATCAACTGGCAAATTTTTGCGTATGCATTTAATCTATCTCAGCTGGTAAAAGCATGAACTTATCGTTCTACCAATTTGAGCGTCAAGAGAAAGGTCGGAATTAAGGATGACTCCCAGTAGTTTAACGGTGGGTAATGCGGTTATGCGGTTAAAGCGGTTAAAGCGGTAAAATCGATATGTTCATTATCTTATTACGCGTCCATGTCGCTAATTTTTTTTTTTTTAAAATCCGTTATTGAATAGTATTTTCAGCATTTTTTGAGAGCCAATCTCCATTTTTACTTAAAAAACAAAAAAATGTCTTGTAAAATTTGCAAAATGGTCCATATAACATACAAGAACGAGGGCAATAAAGTAGTGTTGCTTTAATGGCTGATTTAATCACCCTACCATCTTAATGCATTACTATTTCGTAATAACTTGGGTTGTCATTTTAGTGCAAAAATAATTAATATTTCAAAAACGTAATTTACTATATTTTTTTTCAAATACATACTTTTTTAAGTATTCTAATAAAACATTATGCCTATTACCGGGTACCCGATATATAGAACTCTTTTTTTCTGAGAATTTTCGTTTAATCGAAGTCTCATCGGTCCCATCAAATTCGGCTAAACGGGACTGGAGTGTATATCTATAAAGCGTATTATATGTATATTGTATTTATCTAACTTCAGATAGCTGACAGACAAACATCGACAAATTTAATCTTAATTCAGTCAGACAGTCAAGAGAGTCAAGTGTTCAGAAGCATTCATATGTAAGAGTCGTGTTAATTAAAACTTAGAAATTAAAAAAAAAGAAAATATGTAGAACAATTTTTGTGGAGTTTTGTGTTGATTTTGTGTTGATTAAGACAAAAACTAAACATAAATAATAAAAAGTAGAAAAACATAGTAATCCTAATAAAGAAGTGTATTTAAGGTGAGATACAAAATGTTAAATAAAGAATATTAAGAGGATACGCAATCTGACTTTTCTACGTTTTTTTTCTTTTTCTGTGTACTTTTTGTGCCACCATATTATGCTTTTCTTACTGCTCGATGTATTTTATTTTTTGTAAATTTTTTAAAATCTCTTTTATGTTGCTAGACTTCCATTCGTCCATGCGCTTTGTAGCTGCAAGATGTTTGATAATATAAGCTTTCATATAATACATATTAAATTTATAATAAAATTATTTCAAACACAATCTTTAACAGTAAATACGATCTAGATTTCGTTCAAATTACCCATGTGCTCTGTAGCTGCAGGACTAGTTGTAATCTGGATTTTATCTGGAAAGGTTTTTTTTATTTTTTATTTTTAAAAATTAAAAAAAACTCTTTAAGTATTTTTTTTGTAAAATGTAAATGGGGACTAGATTGTAAGCGTACGTGCGCTCTGTAGCTGCATGACATTTTGTAGTCTAGCTCCTATGTATGAAACGAAGAACTAAAATCTCAACCGCCTATGCGCTCTGTAGCTGAAAGACGTGTTGGGATGTTTATTGTATGTGATTTTCCACAAAAATAGCGCTATAAAAATTATCCGGAATAAATAAACGTATTCCCGTATTTTCTTCCTGGACACACTTTAGATATTTTTTGTGATAAATTGTTTCTTATGGGAGATAGAACCATATAAAAACCTTAAAAGCGCCCAGTTTTATTTGCCGTCTTCGGACGCACGGTATATAAAATTTGATCAATATTTTTTAAAAACGCAAAAGGTACCTACCGACACAGAAAATTTTATTTTGATACCCCTAAAAAAAAACCAAATCGGGTCAGTTTTGATGTGCGGAAATCGGGCGAACCTCGATTTTGTCGATTTTATTTGGCCATAATCAGTCCGACGCGACATGCAGTTATCTATCTATCTACTATCAAATATCCAAATTTAGTAAATGAGGTCTAGAATTCCAACCGTACATGCCCTCAGTAGCTGCAAGACTTGTTGTAATCTACTTGTAATCTATTTTTGGCACATCATTAAACATTTGAAGTCTTATCATCCCGTAAATAAAACATATAATTACTTCAGATAACACTAGGCAATCAACCGTTTAATAATTTCATTTCTCGCAACTCAGATAAATAATTAAACGAAGAAATTTCTTCGCACTTCATTGATAACATTTTGTGACAGACATACAAACTTAATAAGAATATAATTAAATATTCTTATTTTAGTTGTAAAATTTCTGGTCTTAACCAAATATTTATTCAGTGAGATGCACATAATAATAACTAAAAACTTAAATACTAAATGTTATTAAATATTTGTATAAACATAACTACTTACTGACTTTTCTATGTCTACCGGTTTCGAGACGCACCCGTCTCTTCGTCAGGACACCAACTAAACCAACATGCAAAACCCACAAAACACCTTCTCTATAGTTGTTGCACAAAAATATAAAACCAACACGACATGCATTTCAATAAGCACGTGTACTGATATTTTTTTTTGTACTTATTTTTATTTAAGAAGATAAATCTGAACAGAAAAAAAAAAAAATAAATAAATAATGAAGCCCACTAAACCGCGAAACCAGCTTGTCAGCAGGTTTCTTATTTTTCCTTTACAAAGAAAAACGTTAGATAAATTATATAATTTCAAAAAGTAACATAAACATTATTAGGAACTAAAAGCATACGTATTTTTACACAAAATTTAGGAACAAAAAAATAAAATAGATGATTGTTAACATAAAATAACAATAAATATAAAGCCTTGTTACATATGAACCATTTAATATTTTTTTCCTTAAAGTTTTATCAACATTTTCTTTTAAGATCTGCTTAGGAATTAGAACAAACAAGCAAATGGATGTCGTGTTGGTTTTATACATTGAGTGCATTTTTGTCATAATCAGTGCATGTGCTTATTAAAATGCAAGTATTGTTGGTTTTATATTTATTATAGTGGGATTTGCATCTTGGTTTAATTGGTGTCCTGACGAAGAGACGGGTACGTCTCGAAACCGGTAGATATAGAAACATCGGTAAGTGGTTAACTACAAATACTGAATAACATTTAGTAAAATGTTTGACCACAAAGTTAATGCTTTAAATATTAACAATAAAAACAAAAATTGTAGAAAAATGGTCACACAGCGATCAAATTTTGAATTCAAATACGACATCTGGAAATAACAAATAAAAAACATGATAACAATTATATTTTGAATGCAGATAATAAATAATCTGTGTCCGCTTCTTACCAAGTAACTAAGTGATAAACTTCCAACAGTTGTAAATCGTAAAATGCCACGAATATGCCTATTTAGTACGGTGGGTGTTTTTATGAGAACTTATTTTCAATGCCCGCAGATTCGGATCAATTGAACGAAATAAAAAGGCAAAAATAAAATAACTTAAATAAAGAACTTGCATCGATTCGAGCCTTGTTAAAACACTTAGAGCACCGGCCGAATACACTTAGAATTTACCCTGTGCCCGGCCCCTTTTTGAGAAATTTCATGATTTGTGAAGGGTTTCTTAAAAGTGTCATAATTATGAAAATACTGAGTTAAATCAATTCAAACTTCTCATATTTATTTTAAACAATTTAATAAGTCATTTTTGTATGATAGTTTTGACAACATTGGCCTTTATGGAGAGCCACATTGCAATGTTCGCACATATACTGGGTCTCACTCCTTTTTTGTGCTTTGTATTCTAGAGCCCGGTAAACACGTGATTATAATAACCACGCGTTGTGTCCCGGTCCCGTGTTTTCGCGTGGTTTACCAGCAGAGAAAACGCAGTAATAAAAGTCACTAGATGTCAATAAAATGCACTTTTTTAGACAGCTGGTAAACCACGTAAAAACACAGGACCGGGACACAACGCGTGGTTATATAATCGCGTTTTTTATTATATAAATAAAAGACGATTGATACTTTAATCCACAAATTTGGAATGCCCAGTGACCGGTTTCATCGCTTTCGCGACATCTGAAAAGAGTTCAGTGAATTTATACAAGACTGAGGTAAAGATAGAAAATTTAAAATTGTATGAAAGTAAATTAAATAAAATTATTTTATCTTAAGGATCATTAACAAAAAAATTTTGGTCTAACTAATGAGTTGATAAAATGCTATTTAAACGAGTTTAAGAATTTTATTTTTAGTGTCCCATCCTTTGTGAATGTGATTTTTGTCAAATATGATTTCTGAAAAACAAAGGGTAAAAAGTCATTAGTAAAAATATTTTACAATGGAGAATGCACGTGTGTTATCTGTTCATTACAAAATTCTACGTCGGGTTTATTTTTTCATCTATTCATTTCAAGAATTTCTAGTTTGTCAAGTGGCCTTTAGGTGCAATATGAATTATTTTTACATAATATTTTAAATCAAAGGAATGTTTATTTTCTGTTTAATGATTGGCAAAATTTGAATTATCTTTATTATGAGACTATGATCGTATGTGCTCTTTTATGCGTGTTTTAAAGGATCTACCCGTTTGGCCTACGTAGCATGTATTTTTACAGTCGTTACAATTAAGAAGGTAAGTTCCTGAGTTGGAAAACTTATCTTTTTTGTCTTTCGTATAAACCAACAAATTAGCTAAGGAATCATTATTGTAAAAGGCTGCGGTGAATTTATTTTTATTTATTATTTCACACTCACGGAGGGTGGGACGCTAAAAATAAAATATTTAAACTCATTAAAATAGCATTATATTAAATCATTAGTTAACCCGAAAAAAAAATTATAATGATCCTTAAGATAAAAATAACTTTATTTAATTTACTTTCACATAATTTTGATTTCTCTATCCTTACCGCTGTTTTGTGTACATACATTGAACTCCTTAATGTATACCAGTCTCGAAAATGTCGTGAAAGCGATGAAACCGGTCACTGGATATTCCAAATTTGTGGATTAATCACTCGTCTTTTATTTCTATAATAAATTACAATGAACTTCCATCAAGAATTTTAACTTACAAACTTAAATGTTTTATATAATCACGTGTTTACACGGCTCCGGGATACTCTCACTTCTACACTACTCTCTTCGTTAAAAAATTAACCATTTATTATGATAGCTAAACGTTTTATTATTAAATAAATTAAATACATAATAATGCAAAAAAAAAAAAAAATTCTTAATCAGATTTCATACTGGTATGGAGTGTCTGAACGTGACAGGAAGTGCCACTGGAGGAGCCTTCGGCCCTCTGCTCAGTGGAGCCCTAGGGACCCTAATGGCCGCCAGCTGCCTGTTAGTGGACCCCGGACAGTGGCCCCCCGACAGGGCGGAGCACTTCCTCAACAACGGTGAGCTAAACTGAATATTGCTGCTTAAACAAATACTGAAGATTGGAAACTAGATGCGAAAGATAAAAACAGATGATCATGTAAGCAAAGAAAAAAAGCTTGATTAACATTATTTTTCTTGTATAAACAAAAATCAAAAAATATTTTATTGCTTAAATATTACATTATCATACACCGATAATTCAGATAAGTGATATCGTGTGTTGTTCGAGAGTCTATTCAAGCGTAAATTACCAAAACATACCTTCGGCATGATAACCCAGAAGCACACTGTATGTGCCTAAAAGTTTATTATTAAAACACCCTTTGCTGCTTTGTCGAAATTCCTCTTTTCGTAAGCCTAGCAAATCAAAAAGAAAGAATAATATTAATATATTAGAAAAGTCATTAATGGATAAAAACACAATGTTGTGGATTGACAAATTCCTCTTTTAGATACTATTACAATCAACGTTCGCGTATTGTCAAACCTTGTTTTATTGTTGACATTATATCGTATTTACTGCATTTTGTGGTTACCTACCGTACTCGTATTGTATGGGACTCGTCGCACATTATTCATTCAGTTTGTATCAGTTCAATTTTAAAATAAAATGCTCTTTTTTCAGAATACGGTTTTGAAATTTAACATACTTTTAAAAAATACAATTTATAACATTTCTTGATTTAAATTTTAACAAAAAGGTTTCAAACTTTTTACCAAGCTCTTTACTGTACCATTTAATGTAATTACAAGTTTTAAACAATTATTTTTTTATACTTACGCACACACGCACCCTCTCCCTCATTCATTCACGCATACACACATTCACATACACATGAATACAAACGTCACACACATACAATTACGCAAACTCTTTTCTTATATATTATGTGTCATTAGATTTAGAGTGGATTTTTTAAATTGGCTCTAGTATTGTTAATATATTTCTACTTATTTTGTTTGTGTAATAGCTGTAAAAATCCCAAATAAAATCAAATAAAAATAAAATAAATAATATATTATTATCGATAAAGCATAAAAAAAAAATCCATTTTCAGATGTGCAGGAATTTGATTTCATCGTGATAGGAGCTGGATCAGCTGGTTCCGCGGTGGCCAGCAGACTGTCAGAAGTATCACAATGGAAGATTTTATTATTAGAGGCTGGGGGAGATCCACCAGCAGAGAGCCAAGTAAGTTTTAAACGAATGAATACAAACAATTACATTTTCTCGCTAGTATTTTCTAAGTTAAAAATACATTGTTTTTTATATTCCAGATCCCCCTATTGTTTTTTTCAATTCTGAAGTCTGAAGTTGATTGGAATTACGAGACTGAAAAAAATCCAAAAGCTTGTTTAGGAATGCAGAACCAAAGATGTTTCTGGCCAAGAGGTAAAGTTCTAGGAGGCTCCAGCGCAATCAACGCCATGATATACATCAGAGGAAATAAAAAAGATTACGATGACTGGAAAATGAACGGAAACGATGGTTGGGGATACGAAGATGTACTGAAATATTACAAGAAAAGTGAATATATAAACGATGAGCGTATCATTAAAATAAAAAACTTTGAAAAATACCACGGAATTAGTGGGTACTTAAACGTTGGAAGTTACGAAGGTGCATCACCTTTTGGGAAGACGATTCTAGAAGCACTCGGTGAATTAGGGCACAAAATAATACCAGACCTTAATGCGGATAATCCTTTAGGTTTCTCGAGTGCTCAGGCAACAATAAAAAATGGAGTAAGACATTCTAGTGCGGCAGCGTATCTACAGCCAGTAAAAGAGAGAGGCAATTTGCATGTTTTAAAAAATGCGCAAGTAACCAAAATTGAAATTGACAAAGAAACAAGGCGGGTTACGGTAGTTAATTTCATGGTGAAAGGAAAAAACGTCTACGCGAAAATTAAAAAAGAGGTCGTTGTTTCCGGCGGAGCTATAAACTCCCCACAAATTCTGATGCTGTCAGGAATAGGCCCGAAAAAACATCTCAAAGATATGAATATAGACGTCATAGCGGATTTGCCAGTAGGCGACAATTTGCAAGATCACGTCATGACTCCCGTATTTTACAAAATAAAAAAAGTGAATCAGCCTGATTTTGATTATTCAAAAGAAGTCATTAAATATATGACAAATCGAAGTGGGGCGTTGAATTCAATCGGTACTATGGACACAACAGGATTTTTAAGCACAAAAAAGGATTCTCCTTTTCCAGATATTCAATACCACTTTCATACTATGCCAGCGAACACCCCAGACCCAACAAACTTTCCTAGAAACAATGGATACGACGATGAATTCGTGCAAATCTATGAAAATTTAAGCGTAGATGCAGATTTTATCCATGTATTTGTAATAGGACTAAAGCCAAAATCGAGAGGCTCGATAAGACTTAAAACCAAGAATCCGCTAGATAAGCCATTGATATTCGCAAACTATTTTGAGGATGATGAGGATGTTGATACATTGCTGAGGGGAATTCGCGAAGCTGAAAAATTAGAGGAAACAGAGACCTTTAAACGAATTGGGGCTAAACTTGAAAACGTCGGTTATTCCGCATGTGAGAAATTTTTATTTCGAAGTGACGATTACTGGCGGTGCATGATTCGCTACACAGCGTCTACATTATATCATCCAACAAGTACAGTCAAAATGGGTCCGTCGTCAGATCCCGAGGCTGTAGTCACTCCGAGACTGCAAGTCAAGGGTGTTAAAGGTCTGAGAGTTGCGGACGCTAGTATTATGCCTGACATCATCAGCGGAAACACCAACGCTCCTAGTATAATGATTGGAGAAAAAGCAGCGGACATGATTAAAGAAGACTGGTTAAAAAAAACTGAATTGTAAAATGAAGTTCAAACGTTATTATTTAATGGATAAGTGAATTGCGATTCATTCGTAATTGAAAAATGATAGCTTTATTCTTTCGAATACTTGACAAACAAAATTTGCATCTAATGTGTACTAAACACTATATGAAAATCTGTCTTGACTTCAACACTTCAATACGTCAATTAAAGTATGAAGACGTTTTACCCACTAGCTAGCCTTGGGCTTTTATTTATTTTAGAACATAGATACATAAAATCTTATAAGTTTTTGTCAAAAAAAGAGATTTAAGGACAAGTGCATTACAACATTTTTTGAGGACGTATTAAATCATTCACAATTATTAATAAAAGAATTGGACACAGTTTTAGTTCTCAAGTTATTATAATTAAAACAACCCATTTTCTCTTCAGTATGGAAGTGAAACATGGAACTGGCGGAGGAAGAATCAAAGCATAGTCAACGCGGTAGAAATGCGATTTCTTAGTCCAATGTGAGGGAAATAAATGTATGACGGGTAACGAATGGTGAAATCAGGCGAGAGTGTAAATCTGAGACAGCTATTTATTTATTATTTATTTATTTGACGGACTTATGCAGTTTATTCTAACAAATACAATTTCTAAATACAATTTCTTATAATAAATACAAGGACTAATAAATTAAAATACAATTAAATAAAATTAAAGCTAGGACAAAAAAAAAATAATTACTACCTCAAGACAAGATCCGGTCTATCTTAGTGAATTTTTAAATCTATAAAGACTTACACCAAAAAAGTCCAGATCTTGTCTCGAGTTTACAATATGACACAATCGGGACATTGGTGCATGCAAGCCATAGTTTGTGCTGTGTTGATCGAGGAACAGCACATTATTATTTCGCAACCGGCGGATCGGAACATTGAATGCCACTTGTTCTAGTAACGATGGTACATCAGTTTGGCGATTCAGCAAATTAAACATAAATATGGAGTCAATGTTATTTCTACGTTTTTGTAGACTAGAGATTTTTAACATTGACTCCATTTCTCCGTAAGTGTAGTCTCCCCTCTCGAGGCCAATCATCCATGCCAGGCCAGTTATAACTGATCATATAAAGAGAGGGTCACTGAGATAGTTTGGTCACGTAGAACGAATATATGATGAAAGAATGGTAAAAAAAATATTTTCATATGTAAAGAATAAATGGTAACGTAGGACGATGACAACCAAGAAAGACGTGGCACGATCAGATAAACCAAAATCTTATGTCTGGTAATGTCAAAAGCAGACACAACCGAAGAGCATGCATGACAGGACGTATGAATGTAAAAGAAGCTAGGAACATATGTCAGGATAAAAATTTGTGACGGTCTATCCTCTCAGTCTAACCTTTCAGGAAAATGGCGTGATGGCAGTAATAGTATCATCATTCAATCAGGCCTTAGTGGACGAAATTAGCAGACAAAATGTTTCAAAGAAGGAAATCATTTTTGGAAAGGAAATACGGCTCACGACTTCATGACCAGTCATTGGCTGGTTTTAGTGATAACTTTACACACTGTGTAATATTAACCATTCTGCCTACGCGCGAACATTCACATTTCCTGTTGACTTAAGTGTAGTAAAAGAGCGGAAACCTTTATTGATCTGAGTGAGATTAAACTGGCTGAATAATAAATCCCTTAATAGGCAATACCTGAAAATACATTCATCTTTTCATACCAGTTAGTTAAATCTCAAGTATTTTTGTGTGCCTAAATGTTTGTAAACATATAGCTGGATTTTACCCTCTTGTTGCAAAAGAGAAGAAAAACATTTTTGAAAAAAATCCACACATAATTATACGCAGTATTGTATCTTTATATCTATAAAGCATAATGATAATTTTAATTTTATACCCGTCATGTAAAAGCCCTAAAGGTGTATACAGGGTGTTCTTTAAACCCTGTCACATCCGAAACCACGATGATCAGTATGAGCAAGAAGACATAGTGGCACATTAAAATAAATTTTTAGAACGAATGAAGTTTTAAAAAATTAAATATAAAAAAAAACAAATGGTTGCTAACTTCTGCAGGAGAAAAACGAGAAGGGGGAGGGGGGAGTCTGACACACCGTTAACAGCGCCCCCCTCGCTTCTCCCCTGTAGAAGTTAGCAACCATTAGTTCTTTTTAATATTTTATTTTTACAAATTTTCTTCGTTCTAAATATTTTTAAATATGCCTATATGTCTTCTTGCCTATACTGATCATCGTGCTTTCGGATGTGACAGGGTTTAAAGAACACCTTGTATAGATAATAAATAAATTCATAGTCATATTTTCAGGTTAATCTTTTAAAAAATTGGCAACTACTGTTAGGTAGCGTCGTAGCTTTGACAAAATAATACGAACTAAAAAAATATGTAAATCTCTTTCATACATGAATGAATGAGTAATTGCATGTGTTCAGTGAAATATATTTTTTTGCCGAATTGTTGAGGGCAATACTTTACTTGCTATTAGAGCTGGGCATTACGTTTTCTTTTAAAGGTAGCAATGACAATTACCGTTTTACAAATTAATCTGTTTTTTGAAGAGATTAAAAAAATAACAGTTTAATGCAGTGTGCGACCATTTTTGCATTTCTTTGAAGCGCAGTTATTTTAAAACGGCGTAGGCTCACAGTTTTTTTTTTAAAAAAGTGAAGTTTTCCCGTTTCTTTAAAATGTTTTGAAGGCTCCAACTAGTTATGACGCTGTTTCAGTTTAATTTGCTCTTTCGTTGTGGTAACACCTTCAGTTTTTGTTATTCTTTTATAACGGTTACGACTTCGTGCTGTTCAAAATTTCGTTTTCAAGATACGGATCGACTAGGGCACGGGACTGCGCGGCGTGGGACGGAGTGGAGACGGGCCGGGGAGATTTCACGCGCACATAAGTATGTACTTCTTCCTTGGGAGATTATAATACGAGTAGGTAGGTATTATGGATAAACATTTGAAGTAAGGGCGAAACGCGGTACGGAGTGCGGCGGGGCACTGAATTTTTCACGCGAAGCGAAATGTTTTTTTTTATGAAACGATGAATGAAAAAAAACGATTTAATTTATTTTTGTGAAACTGTTTTAAGTGTTTCGGAGGGGTAACTGTTTTAAAACAACAGTTACTTTTTTTTCCACCTTTACTTGCTATATCTTAGATGTAGTAGCTATAAGTATTGGAGTAACAAGTCTATTTAATTTATGTCAGTTACATAAACATAATTTAAATTAAGAATTTTAGTGACTACTCGAATCAAATTTAACGATTGACTTCTATAATGAATTGATGTATTAAATTAAGTTTGTGTAAGTTCTTAGTTCATGCTTACAAATATAGAGAACCTTCAGTGAACTATGCGTGTCAAGATATTTGACACTTTCTCCATTAAGTTTAATACCAAAAACCGGATATTAAAACTATTCAGAATGACGAGTGGAGTTGCATCACTTTACTTAGTCACAACAGGTGTCGTATTATCGAATATCAAACAAGTGAAGTGATTTATATTGTAAATAAAACAGTAGATATTACTATTAATTGATCAGTCTTGAAGATGCCAACTCGAGCGATAGCGCTTGTTGGTCAATAAACAAAATAATAAAATCACAACATTCTGAGTTTGTCCAAATGTTTATTATATCAATCTTTAAATAGGATTCATCGAATCTCTTTTAATCGTCAATAAATAAATTATAATTGTAAAATATAAATTAATCAAATATAAATCATTAAAATAAAAATCAATACTAAGTCAATTAAACCTATCAAACGAATTTAATTAAAAAACTAAAATCAATAAATTAAAATCAATACTCGCCAATCTAATCGGAAGACCATAAAGAAAAGAAAACTTGAGTACTTTGGGCATGTGATGAGAGGCGAAAAATATAACATTTTACAAGTCATTCTACAGGGAGGATTGAAGGAAGACGCAGTGCAGGTAGAAGGTGCATCTCTTGGCTTAAGAACTTGCGCGACTGGTTCCATTGCAGCACTCAGTACTTGTTCAGGGCAGCTGCCAACAAAGTAAGAATCGCAACGATGATTTTCAACCTCCATCGGGGAGAGGAACCATAAGAAGAAGAAGAAGCCAATCTAATGCCAAGCTGTCTTGTCCTGGAAATTTACATCGACTCTATAGTAGCTCCTTTCAAACAGCCTGTGCTTGACAAAATCTTTCGATTTTTTTGTTGGCAAAGATAGAATTTCAAGAGGTACCTATTGTATAATCGAATGCAGTTTGAGGCAAAAGAATGATTATTTTTTTGCAGTCTAGTGGTGGGCACAACTAGCATATCTTTATTTCTAGTGTTGAACCTATGGAAATCTTTGTTTCTTCTAAAATCATATTTTTTTTATGCACGTACATCAATTTTCATAGGTATATTGAAATGTGACTGTCAATATATTGATTTTTTAAAAACATATCTCTAAGCGATTCTTAGAGACTTATATTGTGAATTGTTCGAACAACTTACTCTCTTCTGCAGCACAAAAGCAGAATCAACATCTGCAGCACTTCCCCACAGCCGTATACCGTAAGACATAACGCCGTGGAAGTAACTGTAATATGCCAATGTAGCTGTTTCTACGTTGGTAAGATGTCAAATCTTTTTAACATCGTAGGCTGCAGAAATAAGTCTGTTCGATAAATTAGCTATATGTGGATCCCATTGAAGCTTAGAATTTAAGTTTATAACCAAAAATACTGTGGTTTCCACAAGATCCAGTTCTTCGTCTTTAAGTTTTACATTAAACAAAGTTTGTTTGACATCACGTGTCACAAATCTAATACATTTAGTATTTTTTTCATTTAATAATACATTTTTCGAATTAAACCAATTTAACACCATGGAGAGAGCATTGTTTATGTCGTCAATAGCCGATTGGTGTCGTTTTACTTTGAAGAGAATCGATTCGTCATTGCTGGTTTAAGTGGCCACTTTACACACTGTGTAACATTCGCCATTTTACATATGTTTGAACATCCATATTTCTTCCATTACAAAAAATAGTGATAAAATTTCACTTTTTAAAACGTTTTTGAAGTAATAAAGGTCTATGAAAGACTCTCCCGTAATAAAATAAATATTTTATTACTTATTAGAGGCATAAAAAATATTTTTAAATTAATAATTTTTAATTCCCAAAAAAATGGCCATTTCATTAGCCACGCCCCTAATACGTCATGTTTCATGTTTATTTGTTTCTGACCATTTAAATTTGTTAAGAACATTGTCACGAATCTTGACCTCACAACTATCGAGGCCAAACATGTCGCGTTTTTCTAGTAACGTATTAAAAAAAAAAACTCGAATTTATGTATGAAAACATTTCTCCAAAATATCCAGATTGATTTTGAAAATACTATTAATTATTTTAAGTCAATTTCATAGATTTTCATTGGTATTCGTAGTATGTGATATTGTCCTGGTTCACATATAGGACAAAGCGGGAGAGCAATTAAATATAGACTGAAAGAACATTTAGCATCACATAGATTAAATAACGATATATCAAACTATGCATCACATTTAAAAGGAATTGAAACAGGATTTTGACAATCAAAAGACACGAAAAATTTACATATAGAACATAAAGTCCAAAGTTAGATATATTAGAAATTTTAGAAATAAATACGATTTAAAATAATATGGATAGAATTTTAATAAATCAGCAGACAGAATTTAAAAACTCACCCTTATTTGCCCCCTTAGTTTGACCGTGTACATTGCAATAAAACAATAAATATTTCAATACAATAGAATCCTCCATTACAGTACACGGCTAAAACATGTTTTCAATAATTTGTCCCACTCTGTTTCATTAAAACACGTGTTGTATATCTTTCGACTTATTTTTTAAATGTACCTACACAGATAATATTAAGTTTAATATAAATTATCCTAGCACTGTACAATATTTACCAGTCTGAAGGTGCCCATTAGACGGTTAAAGCGCTGATTGGTCAAATACATAAGTAAAAGTGTACCAAGTATTTTTAATTGGTAAGTTATATTAAATTTAAGTTATTATATCATCAAAACTCAGAGGCTTAGTGTATTGAGTTTTTGTAAGGTGCCAGGATTCACACGCATACATGTGGTACTGGCATAATAATCGGAATTTCGATTTGACCGAGTTATATAGTTATGCCTAGGCATAACATAATAACAAGTTTTTAAGTACGGGTCTAGAAGTATTTACGAATAATGAATGCGAATTGAATATTTTTTAATGAATAAAGTATTGACATTTCTAAAAATATTTATGTATTTATTTAAATCTTCAAATAGTTAGAATAAGTTCTTTGGCGGACTTATTGGTAAAATAAATATCTTCCAGTCAACTAAAAAACAGACTGGCCGAAAAAAGAATTGATCAAAATTTTGTACTAACAGAGTAAATAAAAATATATGAATAAACCTAATAAATTAAAATACCTTTCCATCCTTATAAATCTTTGGTTGACCCTTCACCCGAAAGTACATAGGTGCTGTGTTAATTAGATTTTAGCATACCTAAAACAAAAGAAAAAACACACATTATTAAAAATATTCTCAACAAATATAAAAATAAACAAAACACTTTTTGTGATTTTAATTGTAAATTTAATTTTATATGAACATATTACAACAAGGAGGTAATATAGAAATCTAGGCATCTAAAGGGCTTATGATCTGTCATTGGCTGGGTTAAGTGGCCACTTTACACACTGTGTAACATTCACCATTCTGCCCATATTTGAACATCTATATTCCTTTAATTCTTTCATCTGTTGATGTTTGTGAAGTTAAAGAGCTGAAACCTTTATTAATGTTATTTTTTCAATTTCTATCCTTCTTCATGGACCAGGTGGATTTATAAGCCCTGTAGATGCCTAGACTTCTATATTAACTTTCTATTAAATGTTCTTCATCTCTGTTGTAATATGTAAATATAAACAGCTCCCCAGGGAGTTGAATCCAGTCCTTGTCTACAAAATTTGGACAAACTCAAAATATTGTTGATAAATATTATCGATTGAGGCTAATGTTATTAATCGAGGCTAAATCTTTCAATAATAATTTATTTTATTTTAAGTTACTTTCAATAATAAATTATTTTATTTTAAGTTACTTTCAATAATAATTTATTAAAATGTGCGAGCCTTATCTCCCAATAAAAAAAAGCGGTTATTTTTCGTTTTTTTTATGTAAATATCATTTGATATATATTTTGTATTTTAATACAAATTTTTGACAAAGTCTTATGACCAGTTTGTTTTTTGGTCAGCTGAAAGATATTGCTTTTAGCAATAAGTTCGTCTAAGTACTTATTATTTTTACTTGAAGAAAAAATAAAAAAATACCGACTAAATGATAAAATTTGAGAAAACAAATTTGAAAAGCACCTATCTACCATTTTCCGAGCGTGGTGGTTCGTTCGTTTTTTCTGTTTTTTTAAACCAAGTTTTTCAAAAGCTTACCTCATCTTAAATAACAAATAGCACGTCACGTAATCAGAAACATACGGATTATTTAACGAGAGTTGACACCTCGTGTATGACATTCTAAGAAGTCATTAACTCATAGGATACTCTGGCACCCGATCACCCGGGGATCATCAATCATGGAGGAAATACCAGAATTCGTCGTTTGTATGGTTCTTAAGAAAAGACAGTTCCAATTCAAAGTAAAATTACATCATCGGAAAGAGATTAAACATAAGTTCTAAATATGCGACGAGTTTAGGCATTAAAATAGTAACACTCATCAGACAGGCCCGAAACAGTAAACCGGATCATTTGCGTAAAAAATCAGTACTAAGAGCGATAATAATCGATCAATAGAGATGGAAAATATTTTTGAGAAGGGAATAGCTTGCCCATCACATCACATACCCCACACCGTATCTGAGGACATGAGTCTCCTTGGCAGTGCCCACATACACCAGTAGCGAATGGTGATTTTATTTACAGGTAAGCTGTAAAAAAATATCATATATTTGTACCTACATAGGAGGTACATAATATAATATAAGTAATATTTACTATGAATTCATATTTTTATGTGGTTCTGTGTGATACAACAACTCTCGTCCATGAAATCAACTCAAACTATGTAACTTCGTGATAAATTATATTATATGGATATATTATCCATTAATTTGATATATAATTCATTAAAAAATAAATAAAAAATACCATTATGAATTCAGTCGATTTTAGGTATTCAATTAAAATGTTAACTGGCCGCATTGTTCTAGTAATTAATAGTGTTAAAAACAGCCGCGTGGAGTGCTATATGTCCTGCAATATGACGCATGAAAGTAATTATAGTTTTATGTCAAAAGATCTCAAAGAAAAATGGTTCTAAAGAAACGATGTTTGAAATACTGTTTTCCAAATCAAGAATCTTCCAATAATAAAAAATTATTTTAAAAAAATAAAACTAAAAAAGATACACAACCTATAGAATAGCTATCGAAATGAAATTATTTTTAATCGTCAAAGGAGAAAACGAGTATAAAAATATTTTTTTTATTTACTTTTTCTTTTTTCAATCTGTCCTTTCACTTTAATTTCACACTAAAATAATTCAAATTGAGTCCATTCAATATGATGCTTATACCAAAATGTCAACTTTAAAACCTTCAATCATTTTTACGGTTCAATAAAAAACTATTGACTAGTTATTCTTTTGAAAGTCAAACTTTAATTCCGTCCATAAAAATTATAGCCGTAAAGAGCTATATAAACCACCGTAGCATTAGGGAGAGGTATTCCAGTAGACCTCCGTTTATCCAGATCGTCATCAGGAAACGAAAAATAAAGATCTTATTTTGAATTTGAGATGAATAAGTCATATACCAAAATAATATCAAAATTCCTAAATTCCACACAAATCATGATTAAAATAGTGTTGTTTTCGAAGGATATTTTATTTTTGTTCAGTTTCTTGTACACACGTTTCTTTATATCACTGTTGTTATTGGCTTAGGCCGTATATTTAATAAATATAAATAAATAAAATACACTAAATGTCCTAATAACTTATTTCGGTTCTAGAATTAATCTCTATGCAAGAAATATTTCATTTGATTTAATTTCTCCGCGGACAAATTGAAGGTTGGTAATTTTGTTTTGACAACTCGATTTAAAACTGTGATACAAAACATAACTGGACGATTTATGTGCGTACAAGAAGGTTTCTTACTTAATAAATAAACAATAAAATAGGAAGATGCAAACGTGACTAGCCCCGTGTAAAAGTGTATCATTTTGTAAGGCGAAATACACAAAAACCATAAAGACAATTTAGACCTTTCAGATTGTGCCTTCGAACAGATTACGGTGATATTAAAAACAACAAGGCTCGGCAAAAAAGGACTTAACGTACATAAAGAGTTGAATGATAAAAAATATGAAATGGCATGGTGTTTTCCATGCGTGGTGCTGTATTTCATTCTTAACTGTTCAATTCACTTTCACCGTGCAGTTCAATCTCTCACATAACTTAGTGCTGGGGTCTTTTATCGATACAGTTAGCAATCGATACGCTACGAACGTGCATTCCTCCGTTATTGAGAAAGAGCACGCTGATCCGTCTAGCCGGGCATGTAATATCAGTATGTAGCCTGTGGCTTTACCAGTTTCGATCGTGTGCTCCGAGGCACAGCACTACGACGCGCACTGCAGCAATAAACAATAAAGGAAACATCGAGAAATTATTTACCGCGCTTTTGCGTGACAGCCCGCGCAAAGTTGTCGATTTCCTTTTGCGACGTTCAAACTTTTCAAATTTTCGCGCGAAGTGGCGAGTGAAAAAATAATTAAGAGGTTCCTACCATATGCGAAAAACGGGGTTAAAATATATAATAATTAAAACTGATTTTTTTCGTGATTTAAAACAAATATGTTGTGTATTGTGACATGTTCACGTGTATTTTAAGTGCAATATTTCTATAAAATTAATAAATTAACAATAAACAATACAAATTTGAGCGTGGATTCCGTGAAACTTATGATAATTCAATTCTAGCGTTGAAAGTGAAAACAATATTGTGTCATGAGAGTTTCATTGATCTGAGCGAAACGAGTCAAGAACCCACGTTAATAAGGTAAATTAATTAATACAGAAATAATATTGCAACTGCTTTTTAGACTATCGTAATTATCATAACGATGTCGATGTTAATTTTGAATACTCGAGTTCCTAAGTATAGTAAAATACTTCACAGTATATAATACTTCTTTTTTTGAAGAAATATTTGCGTTCTGATTTACCCGAATATTTCATTCATTCATTTTGGGGCCATTTTCAACGTGCTGTAAATAACTCGGTATTTAGAAATGGACAAGTTGGGGTACAGTGGGGTTCAAACCTAGGAACTCTGATCCGCGACTCCACAACCCGAATAATATTTTTCTTCAGAATAAAAATATCCTAAGCAATATTTGCACAGACCGTTCTTTATTAATGATTTTGTATTTATTCCATTTAGTACTTGATTTTTTTCCTACAGTTTTTTTTCTAATTTTCAATATTTGCATGCTCGGGGCCCCGATTTCAAGGAAAAGTTAACAGTTATCTTCAGCTGTCTATAAATTGAAATCAATTTTTTTATACGAAAATGTTTATATGGTACGAAAATTTGAAGTATCTTCGTTAGCAAACTGTAATTAAAAACTTTTTTTTTTTTTTTTTTAATATAAATATTATATTTTCCATACAAAAAAGTCGATTTAACTTTATATTCGATTCCCAGGTCGGGGTGTAAACCAAGTATAGTAAAAAAAAAATCATTTCGAGATACAGCTAACATAAAAGTTAGTAAAAATACCCACATTCATCTAATTATAATTATGTTTGTTCATGTGTAACAAACAACGATCTATATTATCAACTTTCGATTTAATGTCCAACGTGGCTTATTAATAAAAAAACGTGGTGGATTTATCTGTATTGGCACAAAATCTAGCTAACTTAATGGACTTAACTTTACATTAAAGATTTATTATTTTTATTCAGTCAAATACAAAAAAAAATCCTCTCCAATACTGTGTGAAAAAGAGAACTGCAAGTCGGACTGATTATGCCGAAATAAAATCGAGGTTTCGTTGTCCCGTTTTTCGGACCCCAAAACTAAACCGAGTTGGTTGTTTTTTTAAAAGAAAACGCATAAAATTAAATTAACTGTATCGGTACCTTTTCCGATTTTCCTAAAATAGTTATCATATTGGTATACCGTAGGTCCAAAGACGCCAGATAAAACTAGGCGATTTCAAAAGTTTTAGGATGGTCCTAGTTCCTGTAATAAACAATTTGACAAAAAAAAAAACAATACAGACACGCTTATGGTAAATATCTTTAGTGTGTAAAAAAATCGCTGGTCTAGTGCTATAATTCAGGGGGAAAATATGGGAATACGTTCATATGAAGAAAAGTCTGACTACGGTTTCTCTAAGAAGGTTAACATCTGCAGTTAACCGAATACACAATCAAAAGATAAAATAAAATATAGTCACGTGGCGTTTAAACCTTATTTTTATTATTTTGTGATTTATCTGACTATACACCCGACCCGGGAGTCAGAGATAACCACGTTAACTTCCAATTGTAATAAGTGTTTTAAGGCATTGCCTAGCATGTGAAATAAATTGATCATATGAATCTCTTCACAACAGTAAAGGTTTTAGCTCTTAAACATCACTAAAATCAACAGATGAAAGAATTGAAGATATTTTATTTCATTTTATTGAAATATTGTTATTGAAATAAACGGCACTTAGTACCTTTTACATATTAATTACAAATACAATTAAATATACATACATGTAAGCATAATCATAAGTAATTCAGAGCATTTAAAACAATATTATTAATTAACAAATTAAGAAAGTCTAAAAAAGATAAACTACATAAAAAAAAAAAAAAATATTACCAATTATAGAATTGTCGATAAAAAATGATAATTTGGTATGAGAAATACTTAGAACCAGTTAAAAAAAACTAAGAAAACAATTTTGAATAACATTAAATGATTAAAAAAAAAAAATATGTATGTATTATTATTTAAAACTAGGGTAAATAATATATATTTATGTATAAAAATATATACTGATGTAAAAAAAAAAATGATGAGAAATATTCTGTACTTATAAATAAATTCAAGAAAAGAAACGAAAAAACAAAACACAAATATAGAAGTTTAAACAAATGTTGACAAAAGTAACAAATAGTTATCTCGAACTATTACTAATCAAATACAGGAGAAGACCCAGTCTATATGTACTAAATTTCATGTGAAATGAGTCACCAACGTCCTGGTACTCCTTGCCTAGAGTGTGAAGTCTATTGATGACTGCATTTTTACCATATGATGTCGAAGTATTGTTGCCACAGTATTGGTAGGTTTGCCGAGTTGTCCTTTTCGGTACATTAAAATGAATTAATAATTAAAAGTGGATGTTTAAACATGGTCAAAATAATGCATGTTACACAGATTGTAAAGTGGCCACTTGAACCAGCCAATGACAGGTCATAAGCTCTGTAAATGCCTAGATTTCGATATTCCCTTCACTAAAATGTTCTCCATCCATGTTGTAATTTTTAATCTCAACGACTTCTAAGGGGTGAAATCTAGCCTATTGCCTACAAACATTTGGACAAACTCTAAATATTGTAATAAGGGATTTGTTTGTATAAACTGTAGTGTGGCGTGAATGGTATTTAATAACTAGGATCTTTAAAAAAAAAGCCGCCAACGGATTTTTACGGAGCAACCTCAGATAAGTATATTTTAAAACAAGAAAAAAGATTAACAAATTACAACAGAGATGGAGAATACCTTAAATAAGGGAATATGGAAGGCTGGGCATGTACAGGGCTTATGACCGGTCATTGGCTGGTTTAAGTGGCCACTTTACACACTGTGTAACATTCATATTTCTTTAATTCTTTTATTTGTTGATTTTCAGTCAGATAAATCTCTACACAACAATAAAGGTTTAAGCTCTTTAACTTCACTAAAATTAACAAATAGAAGAATTGACGAAATATGGATGTTCAAACATAGGCAAAATGGTGAATGTTACACAGTGTGTAAAGTGGCCACTTAAACCAGCCAATGAAAGGTCATAAGCCTTGTAAATGCCAAGACTTCTATACTCCCTTCTTTAAGGTATTCTCCATCCCTGTTGTAATTTTTAATCTCAACGACTCCCTAGGGGGTGAAATCTAGCCTATTGTAACAAGTACTGATTACTGCGATGGAATATATGCTGGCTTACCTAAATATAAAATGGAGCGATTGTAGTCCATTCTGAATGCAGCTGCAAGGTTCATATTTGGTATGCCTAGCCTTCCATATTTCCTTATTTAAGTTATTCTCCATCCCTGTTGTAATTTGTTAATCTTAATGACTCCCGAGGGGGTGAAATCCAGTCTTTTGTCTACAAACATTTGAACAAACTCAAATATTGTAAGAAAAAATATAATATCAAAGTATACTTTTAAAACAAGCAACATTAAGTTTGTTTGATAAGTGTACCAGAATGCTTCTTGAGGTATTTTTATTGGATACAGGTGGGTTAGAACACTTTCATTTTCACGCATTTAGCGTAGCGCAACGCACAACGAACGCCGGTATGGCCGAGTTATTAAAACTTATTATAAATTATAACAGTTGTAGATTAGATTTAAGTCACGGGCAGCGAAACGTCATTTTCGGTTGACAGGTCAATTTCCCAACAAAGCGCGACGTCATACTTGGAGAATTTATAACAAAACGCCGAGATTTTGAAAAAAGTTCAAGGCTACAACACCAAGCTTTTTATATTTTATTATGAAAAATAAACTTGTATTGAAACGAGAGTAAATATAAAGAAAATGTTGAAAGTTAAACATTGTAGTAGAACGCGTTTTTAATGCGAAGACAAGCGCCGTGGCCCAGTTGGTTAGACGGCAAATGTGAAACTGGCGACGCGGGTTTTATCCCGCCAGTTGCGAGACAAAATCCAAGAAAGATTATTTTCTCAATTTGTCTCGGTGTTGTGGTGTATTTTCATAACCTCATTTCTTTTAACCTTAAAAGACTAACGTACATATTCAAAACAATTCGAAATAAAATTAATATAAAACAACTTTTAAACATTTATTTTGCATTGAGCCAATCAATTTTGGAGTACGGTATAATTGGATGGGGTGATGTTTTAAATAATTTATTTGTTACCCAAAAATCCATAGTTCAAATAATACGCAGAGTCCCGATATAGGCATCTACTAAAGAAATACTCCATAAATCACAAATTATGACACCAAAGCAATTATATGCTTTACCAATACTCACTTACAGATTCAAAAACTACTCTTACTCAAATGAAAGACATAACCCCTACAATACATCACATACAAATAATATAATCACTAGATCCTCAACAGAAAGACAACTTAAACAAATGCAAACGAATACCAATTTCGGACAAGGGGATTTTGAGTATTATTCAATTAAAATCTATAACCTACTTCCACTATCTATTAAAACAATTAGTAACGAGAAAATGTTTAAAAAGGCTATAAAAAGTAGATAGTGTAGCTAGATAAAAGTAAAATGGATTGTCTCATTCGCCTAAACCAATATTGATTCAACTGCTCCGCAAATATATAGTTTATGTTATGTTTTTGTTCTTTTATTGTGCATTTTAAAATTTAAACAATATAGGTGTACATAAATTAAATATTAACTTAAATACATAGTGTTTAAAACTGTCTGAACATTTTGTAAATTATCTCTGTATATCAAGTCTTCTTTGTTTAGTCTCACGTGTAAATTTTAAAAAAAAGAAGTATATTGTTAAGTGTTCTCGGCACGGGTAACTTTTATTATTAATTATAGTTTCTAACGGAAAAAATATGAATAAATAAACAAAAAATAGAAAAAATCCCCTCTTTCCCACCGGCTGATAAGCAAGGAAAATAAACAAATATTATGGTATTTGGTAAGGTATCCAAAATAAAACACTTTTATTGGATTTGATTCTACTTAAATATATGTAACGCGTTTCGTATTGTTAGGACATTATTAAACTGACTGAAATATTTACAAAGTATCCTTATATACTAACAATAATTGCTGTTTATAGATATAGGTGTATAATAGTACTTGTAGTCGACTTACTTTATTTTTCTTGGTCAATATAAAAATCCATAGTAATTGTTTGTTTTGTAATTCAATTTTAACTTTTTTGTATAAGGTACTCCTTACTATTTTGCAAATGCAATATATTGTGTTTTTTTTTGACCGCGATAATTTAAGCATGTTTATTATTATTAATATTCAAAGCATTAACTTTGTGGTCCAACATTTTAATGTTATGTTAATAAAATTTGTATAAAACCACTCACCGACTTATCTGTCTACCGGTTTCGAGACGTAACCCGTCTCTTCGTCAGGACAACAACACTACACCAACATGCAACAGGCTTTGAAAAATAATGTCCCATTAATTAATAATCAAGTAACTTTCCAATATAGTCCATTATTCGATATTTCATTGTAATGGTCACCCTACCCTCCCCCTCCCTTTTTCCTCCTTTTCCGATTGTTAATCCTTTTGAAATATTAGCTTCATAAGTCATTAACCCTCGGTGGTGGCGTAGTGAAGCAGGTGTCTAACCTGCATGTCGATTTTATATTTTTGCAAATCTACTATGGTGAAGGTGTGTAGTGGTATTTGCATGTTGGTGTAGTGTTGTTGTCCTGACGAAGAGACGGGTTACGTCTCGAAACCGGTAGACAGATAAGTCGGTGAGTGGTTTTATACAAATTTTATTAACATAATATTAATATGTTTATTATTGTTCATTGTGATCGCTCAAATGTTTAGCATGTTTTTAAGCACGTCGATAATCATTTGTGATTGCGCCGCTGGCGTTTTATCGATTTTTAGGAGAGGAAGGGGGACTTAGTGAATTTATACTCTCCTCCCTTCCCCCATTTTTTCAACTATTATTTCGAAATGCGTATTTATGTATATTTCGTGAATCAACATTGTGGCAGACATAACTGCCTTACACTACCGGCAAAACCATTGGCAGATGCGCCTGTTTATGTAATAAAAAGAAAAGAAGCTTACCAAACTTAGATACGATTATGTGAAGTATTATAGTTACGATTTGATAACAACAGTTATTGGATAATACACACAATAGCTTGGTCTCATAAAAACTGGATAAAATCATAATACAGAAATGTTGGTGTAACTCATTCCTCCACTTCTTGGTTATACGAATATTACATAGCGATGCTAATTTTGAACGGCTTGATAATGCGGAAAGGGTGCCAAACATTGAAGCATTTAATATTTATATATTTTTTATTTGTTAATATTTTTTCTATTATAAACTATAATTAATAATAAAAATAATGAGATCTCGCTGGAGTTAACCGTGCCGAAGACACTTAAAAATATTTTTTTATTTAAGATTAAACAAAGAAGACTAACTTAATAAACAGAGATAATTAACAAAATGTTCAGACAGTTCTAAACACTACGTATTTATGGACACCTGAATTATTTATATTACAAAACGCACAATGAAAGAACAAAACATAACATAAGCTATACATTTGTGGAGCAGTTGATTCAATATTGGTTTGGGCGAATGAGACAATCCATTTATATTCTACCTAGCTCCACTATCCATTTTTTATAGCCTTTTTGAACATTTTCTCATTGCTAATTGTTTTAATTGATAGTGGAAGTAGGTTATAGATTTTAATTGAATAATACTCAAAATCCCCTTGTCCAAAATTCGCGTTAGTTTGTATTTGTTAAAGTTGTCTTTGTGTTGAGGATCTAGTAATTATTTGTTTATTTATTTATTAACACGCCCTACGGGCTTTAACATATATTGGAAATTTCATTCAAGTGCAGCAGTGAAACATGTAAATTTAGTAAAAAAATTAAAGAAAACATAAGAAAAACTAAAAGATACAATAATAAGTAGAAATAAGAAAATGCACCAACATAGGTATACAGACAAATATTTCATAAATTTACATATAAAATCATACACACATACATACACATGCATATGCATACACACACACACATATACATACATGCATGTACATATATATATATATATATACATACACATACACATACATGCACATACATATGCATACACATAAGTTTATACATTATTCTAGAGATACATGAGAAAAAAAATAGTAAATAAAGAACAATATTAAGAAATTTTATACAAGTTAATTTATAACCTTTTGAATACTTAACCTATATTTATATAAAGACAGACGAAATATATCAACTTCACCATACTCGTTACCAGCCGGTGTAGATTATATTATTTGTATGTGATGGTAGGGGTTATGTCTTTCATTTGAGTAAGAGTAGTTTTTGAATCTGTAAGTGAGTATTAGTTAAGCGTATAATTGCTTTGGTGTCATAAGTTGTGATTTGTGGAATATTTCTTCAGTAGATGTCTGTATCGGGACTTTGAATATTATTTAATTATGGATTTTTTGCAACAAATACACTATTTAAAACTGTGTCACTCGCACCACTCCATCCGATTACACCGTACTCCAAAATTGATTGACGCAATGTAAAATAAATCTTGTAAAGTTCCTTTATATATATATTTCCAATGATCACAAATCAAATCAAGTATCAAACGAAACTGGATTGAATTAGAATCAGTTTCAGTCCCGAAATACAGCTTTAGGTAGTGGTCAATTTAAGACCTCAATCAGTTCCAATAAACAGGTCGTAAGGCAGCTTATAGAAACCTAGGGTTGATTATTTTTTGAGGTCATCATTTGAGCCATAATTGCAGGTACCAAAAAGAGTCTCCTATGGACACCCGGGGCCCGTATTACAATGGGAAGTTTATTTTTTTTTCAATTTTATCTACAAAGTAGTATTGTCAGTACTTAAACCATCCAATGACAGGTCATAAGCCCTGTAAATCCCTAGACTTCCATATTCCCTTTTTTAAGGTATTCTCCATATCTGTTGTAATTTGTTAATCTTAATGACTCCCGAGGGGGTGAAATCCGGTTTTTTGTCTACAAACGTTTGGACAAGCTCAAATATTGTAATAAAACCAACTGGTTGAAAAAGAAGTTTAAAAATTTGAAAATTGTTTTCAGTCGTTGCCTAAAATATGAAATAATTCAGTCAGATGAAACTCTTCACAAAAATAAAAGTTTCAGCTGTTTAACTTCACTAAAATCAACAAATGGGAGAATTGAAGAATTATGGATGTTCAAACATAGGCAAAATGGTGAATGTTACACAGTGTGTAAAGTGGCCACTTAAACCAGCCCAATTACAGGTCATAAGCCTTCTTTATTCCCTTCTTTAAGGTATTCTCCATCCCTCTTGTAATTTTTAATCTCAACGACTCCCTAGGGGGTGAAATCTAGCCTATTGTAACAAGTACCGATTACTGCGATGGAATATATGCTGGCTTACCTAAATATAAAATGGAGCGATTGTAGTCCATTCTGAATGCTTCTGCTAGGTTCATATTTGGTGTGTCAAAGTACGATCACATTACACCGTTGCTTCAAAGTCTTCACTGGTTACGTTTTCCAGAAAGGGTCAAGTACAAGTTGTGTTGGTTAACCAACAAGCAAAAAAGGAATAAAAACCTTATTTGTGGGGCAGTGGCTTCATAAATAAATTGCAGTTTTCATAAGTACAAAAAGTACTTATGAAAGTAATAAAAATTAAGTATTTAATATGAATAATAATTAAAATTAAGAAATTCCAACAACAAAAAAAGAATGTTAAACAGTGTGTAAAGTGGCCACTTAAATCAGCCAATGACAGGTCATAAGCCCTGTTAATGCCTGGACTTCCATATTTACTTTTCTAAAGTGTTCTCCATCCCCGTTGTAATAACTAACTAACTAACTAACCATCATGCCATTTCCCCGGAGGGGTAGGCAGAGAGGATAGAACGCTACACCACTCTGTCCTGGCACACTTCCTTTGCTTCCTTCACATTCATACATCTTCTCATGCACGCACGTCGATTATTCCGACTTTTCACATGACCACTTTCAAGAATTTGTTGTACTTGATCATGCCATGTCTTTCTCGGCCTTCCTCGACTTCTACAACCAGACACATTCGCATCATAAATCTTTTTAGCCGTTCTTTCATCATTCATTCGCTCCACATGACCGAAGCATCGCAAAAGACCTTTCTTAATTTTGTCGATAATGCTTAACTCAGCCTTGCATTCTGCTCTAATTTCGACATTAGGGCACCTATCATACATTGTTTTTCCGCACATTCGCCTGAGGGATCGCATTTCAACAGCATTCAGTCTACTTTCGTCCCTTTTTTTCCAACTCCATGCTTCGCTTCCATACATTAGGGTTGGTACCAGAACTCCATTATGAACTGCTAATTTAGCCTCTTGCGATAGACACTTATTTGCTACGACAGACTTTAAGGCACCATTAACTCTGTTACCGGCACTAACCCTCCTTTCAATATCCTTGTCCATATTTCCATCTCTAGTAAACATACTACCCAGATATACAAATTCTTCGACCTGTTTCAAACTATCTCCTTTTACTACGATCTTACATTCAGTCATAGTTACATTTCTTTCAAAGACCATGACGTTCGACTTTTGCACATTCATTAGCAAATCAATCTCCTTGCACACTTCGTAAACCATTGTAACCAAGGATTGCAGTTCCTCTTCGCTGTCAGCTAGGAGGACTGCGTCATCGGCGTACAGAAGGCAACGTTGTAATATGTTAATCTTAATAACTCCCTCGGGGATGAAATTCAGTATTCTGTTTACAAACGTTTGGAAAAACTCAAATATGTTCAATACTTTATATTTTTATAATGTATACTTCGGTTAATTTTTATTGCGTCGTTTTTGTTTATTTTGTCGAAGTTGCGTCACGTTTGCACAAGATTCAAACTGTGTTTAAATAAACTTACTCGCGCTTTAAACAACGGAAAATAAATCAGATCGAATGAGAAAAACTGGCGGTAATGCAGTCAGAATTGGGCAAGAATATGGACCGAAATATCTGCAGCCATTTGTCACGGAGTCATGCATGTCACGTGTTCCAACAATTATTTGGCCGCTATTGGATTTGGCTATTTTATTAGTCACATCTGCATAAAGCTGGGTTCACACGAGGACAATACAATCGACAGGACAATATTGTCCTGTCCCAGCTCGTTACTTCGTCATGTATTGGAGGATGAACTTTTTTTAAAGGAAAAAAACCCACCTCCACCCACAGATGTTATAGAGTCCTGTGCCGCGATTATGAACGCTATCTTCATCGGTACACATCGAGACAGTATAAATTGAAATCGATATTTATTTTTAAAAAATGTGTTTGTTTGTACGAAAATTCATAGTATCTTCGTCAATAACCTATAATCAAGCCTTTTAACCACTACACAACGGAGGCCGCTAGGATATGTAATATATTATAACTGTGCGGTTTTAGAAGCGTTATTCTGAGTGACAGATTATTCTTTTTTTTATGATTTACCCATAGAATTAAGAATAGTCCAGAAGGAGCGTAGAATCATTATTGACTACATCGGACTATGTCCCACTATGCCCCACTTTCTCCGCGCGCATTCGTGATGTCCCCGCCTAATGTTGCACGATGGGAAAAAATATAATCATAACACAAATGTAAGGTAAACAAAAAGCAATCTGTAATTTCTCTAAAATTTTATTGTGCACGCGGAAATATTGATTGACACCACAGAGTAAATAAGTAAAGGGTCATTTAATAAGAGTAATTGAATTAATTAACTTTGAACATAAAATATAAACTAAATTTTGTTTTACATAAAACGGATATTTTTAAATCATGCTAAATAATATTTGATATTTTAAAGATAATGTCGGTCAAATGTCCACCAATGAGTTAATCCGAGGTCTAATTTTTATTAGTTCTCTCATTAAATGAGCAAAGTAGGGTAAAAAAATTTACTACCCTGACAACACTAACGAAATGTCCATTTTGATTTCTTCGACAATCTGACAAATGGAAAAATAATTCAATATTTAATTAATGTATTTGCTACTTAAACATTCATTTGCTAATTACACATGAAATGTGATCCCATCCTGTTTCTTTAAGATCCTAGCAGTATTTCTACACTTTAAAAGGACACAACACGGCATAGTTGAATTCAAATCAGGAGTTGCGTACTGAGCGACGTCTACAAAGAAACTAATGGGTCAAAACGTTAAACTACTCATTTATGAGTAGTTGAGTCGCCTTCTGTTTGATGCTCGTATGCGGTTTCTGGACTTTTCTTAATTCTATGGATTTACTCTAAACGATTAATTTATTAGAAAATGAGAACTAAATTGTGGTAGAGCGGGGTGCAAGATTTGGACCTCTGATCCCTGGGTCCGCGACACTAGCCACGGGACCACACCCCGGTTCATTATTAATTAATTAAATTAAATAAATTAATTGTGAGGCTCAAAAGGGTGAAATTTCACAGTGCCTGAGATTCTAATTAATCAACTAAAGCCCGCAGGACCGATAAAGCTAGGCCCAAAGGGCCGAATCTCCTAGCATGTAACAGTCAGCGAAAGCCGACAAATGCAATTTGAAATTAATATTTAAAATATTTTAATGTCCTCAAAATTTCTGTTCGCAAAGGACAGAGGGTCCGATGCTGGGACAGGACAAGTTGTCCCATCCTCGTGTAAATCCTACTCAAGACTTACGTTGAGTGCAATTAAATTCCATAGCGCTTTAAACAATGTAATATAATCGGATCAAATGTTTGAAAAAGTGGTCTAAATGCAGTCCGAATTGGGTAAGAATGATCCAAAACAACTGCAGCGATCTGTCACGGAGCAGTGAATGTCACGACTCACGGCTTTAGCCTTGAGCGCTTTTTGCTCCAAGAAACAAAACAAACCAGTCCATGTCCAATGGCTCCCTCACAAGTTGGACGTGCCATTTCTCCTATTGCAAAACGAACCTATTTTCATCAGACGCTTTCACCTAGCGCGCGTGCATTCTGATGGCCAAATCACGACGGACAAGAAATATAAAGAAAAACATGATACAATGGATCAAAATAAAATGAGTTCTGCATAACGTGTTGATAAGAAAATTTTATCTTTTATAGTTTAGTGCAGTGGTCAGAAAACCGCGGCTCTTTAGCTTCTAGAGCGCGGCTCTCACAGCGCAAGTTTTACTTTTTGTTCGATTTATTTAGTCTATGGATCCAAAAGAAGAACTTCTAGAACTATTATATATATGAATAATTGAAGATATTTATGGCAAATGCTGTCATGCATCATATTGAACTCGATAAAAATGTTTCAATTTCACCAAATGAGGCTAAAGGTATGACCGAAGTGAGAAAGGTTTCATTTATATTTTCAAGGCAAAAATTTATAACGAGATACTTGTTTAATATTGCATCATTCATTAAGACGTGCTTTGTGCAAAGACATTTCCATAAGAAATTTTCGATGTTATAGATTTTGTGATCAAGATTGTCAACACGATTGTCGCTAAAGCTCTTTATCATTATTAATTATAGTAATAATAATAGATTATTTTATTGAATAAAATACACATATTACTACAATATTAATATATAATAAAAAAAAACATGAAGTATTAGAACATAAATTAACCCGATAAATTATTAAATAATAGTTTGTCAACGAGTGCTTAGACATTAGATTTAATTAAGATTAAACCAAAAGTAAAAGGGTACAGTCATAACGTTGTAGGTGTTAAGTAAATAACAGCATTTATCGATATTATTCCTGGCCGATTACCTTTCGTTCCCATCCTTCCTTTGACCCATCCTTATGGTACCTACCTAACATCAAGAAAGAAGATATTCAAAATTAGAAGATTCGGATTTAGAACAAAAACAAAACAACATTTTTGACTTGACATAAAATCAGATAAAAAGTGGTTGGAATCGTCGCGCGTCGAGGAAAATATTGTTATATTAAAGTTCATTTGTGATCCAGTGCCAGAAATTGAAGAATATTCAGATTATATTAAAGGTCGGTATCCACTCCATGTACCTATTCCTTTCTCAAATATTTCCCAATTCACAAAACTGAATGAAATTCGATTTTCATTTACAGTCCGCCTTTTCGTTAACAGTAGGTATACATATAAAATAATGAACATGTATTTTTTTTATAAAGCTTATATTTGAAGCACTAACTGTGTGGTTATTCATTATAATGAAATAAATAAAACAACTTTTGTCTAGCTTCGAAAATATTGATATCAAATTACCACCCTAGTAAGAAAAAAGACTTGATTAATTGGGTCCACGGTCCACGTGTAGTAATTAGTTAACGCAATAAAAATAAGATAGGAATTAATTGCTTTTTAATATGGAAACTTCACTGGTCCGTTAGAATTAAGTCTTATTGTGTAAAATATTAAACTTTGTAACTGTACTGTATGTTTCCTGAATAAAAGAAAATAAAAATAAAATAATTCATTAGTTACGTAAACCTTGACGAAGATGCTTGTTTGCTTTGAAACTGGTCGGTTGAAAAAAGAATTAAAAAAAAAAAAAAAAATTAGTGCTTAAAAACTAAGTTGTATTTTTTGTTTAAGATGCTTTAATATTAAGAAGATAGACAGAAAAAATATATGTATATATATGTAAATAATAGAAGAAAATATCTCAAAAATTTCAATTTTATATCTAAAAAACAATAATTGAAAATTAAAAGTACCTATTTTTTATTTTTTTTATTTTTTTATTTTATTTATTTTTTTATTCCAGTAAAATGGCTCTAAAGTGCAGAGCCAATTCTACCATATAAACATATAAACATGAACATAAATATAAATATAAACAAAAATATAACAATAAACATAAATATAACAATAAACATAAATATAACAATAAACAAAAATATAAACATAAAATAAAATTTTATATTGCAGCACTTATGGTGGTCTTAACATATCGCGCCATCGCTTGAACAACGGTGAATGGATCCACCCTGCAGTGTCTTGGAGAATTTCGTTATTGGAGTTTTTCAGGCGTTCCCATAGGCTCCAGGCTCTTTGGCGAAGCAGGGCAGCGAAGGTGTTTATTCGTCCTATTAAAGTTAACATATTAAATATGCTAATAAACACTTTTGTTTCTTTATTAACTGGCAAGATAGATTGGCATGGGTTAGCTCGAAGTCTTATATTATGTTGATCGTGTTTGTGAATACATTCTATACCATGTCTTTGCTTATAGTTTAATGTTCTTTTTGTTCAGTTTCTCGCTCATATTATGCTTCTTCATATAACTGTTGTAATTGGCTTAGGCCTATGTGATAAATTAAAATATTGTGTGCAGAATAATATTGGATTTTGGCTGTCTTGAGATTGTGTATGTAATTAGATATTTGACAAATTGTCACAAAGCCGTAGATTAAAATGAATCCTCGCAGCATTAAAGTTTCGTAAACATGCGTTGGTTTGCGTAACATTCCTTACAATATTTTATACAAATAATGTAATTCGCAACAAAAACGTTGATGTGGTTGCGTAATCCGATGTTATTTCGAAAAATGGGAAGGAAATGAGTTTACGAACGACTCAACTCACCAAAAATACGTAAATATATTATTGCACAAACGGCAATTAATTATTTATCATGGCAAAAAAAAGTAGAGTAGGCTATAATTTGCGAGGCTTTTAATACTTACTTACGTTGTTGATTAATAAATTATTTTGAAAGAGATCTTAAAATTAAACCTAAATCTACGTGATATGCTCTGAAAAAAAATTACGTCACTATAGGATTTTCCTCAATTAAGAATTATCTGTTCATAAACGGCAAATTAAAATTATTATTTTCTATAACTTTATTTTATTTATTAACTATAATTTTATAAACAACGCAAATCTCCCAAAATATCAAACTAATAAACTTCAATCTGTTTTCAATGCAGCAGCGAGGCTTATTACGGGAGTAAAAATATATTCTCACATCTCACATCTTCGAGATTTGCACTGGTTAAAAAGCCCAGAGAGAATAAAATACAAGCTTTGCTGGACAGTATTCAAATCCCTTCATGAAATGGCTTCAAAATACCTATCGGATCTTTGTATTAGGGAAAATACATGTCAAAGAAAATCTACTCTTAGGTCAGCATTTGATTCAGGAAGAGGAAAACTTGTCAAAATCCGGCGCTCCTTAAACACTAGATTTGGAGATCGTGATTTTGCCGCCGCCGGCCCGTCTGCCTGGAACCAATTGCCTTCAAACTTACGAATCATCGACAGTCCCAGTCAGTTCAGATCCTAACTGAAATCCCATTTCTTTAGACTATCATACGCTCAATTTTAAATCTGGAAATATAATATATCACTGAAGTTTAGTTAGAATGTAAGTTTAGGTATACAATTGTAAAGCGCCCGGTGATTTTTTTTACAAAAATGGCGCTTTATAAATCAGCCAAATATTATTATTATTAATATATTATTATACAATAAAACATTAATACAGAGCTGCTTTGATCGTCTAACTAGAATTATTTACCCCGTTCTAGGACAGTCAAAATATAAAAAGAGTAGTCGATAAATTATAATTACTAATATTATATATTGTCACAAAAATGTTTTCTTTTTAAATGTACGGTCCCAAATGAGTTTTTTATAACTCCTGGGCTGGTATTCCAAACGCTGTCGTGGTAAAAAAAACTGAGTATAACTGATCTTATAATTTATTTATTTTGTTTATTTAATTGTTATAAAAACAGTTCACAAAAAACAGATAGGTAATCATACGTAAATACAAGTAAAGAGCATACATTTTTTTAAGTCAATCAACAGACTTATTAAGTCCAAATAGATTGGTAATTATGAAATAATATACTACATTGAATTAACTTAACCAAAAAAACTGTAATTATCGCCTTTTAAAAAATAGTGTTGATCACAAGAACGGGATTTCTCACTTTGCAGAAAACACCCACAGCACTAGAAAAATCTAAGAGTAGGTAATTTAAAAATCATTCAAACCGGATATTCTAGCTTGTTGTGTAAAAGAAATAAAGTATTCATTATTTGTCATTTGTCAAAGTCAAAAAAATTTCAACTGTTGTGCAGATTTGATTATTCACTCGTTTCACAATAGTGCTATTATCTCAGTTTCACTTTTCTATGGCTGGCTGCTTTTGCATAACTACATTCAATTCCTTTTTCTTCTCTTACTCATAAAGTGTCCGTGCGGCTCTACTGTGGAATCATCTCGCAACCACTATCAAAGATGTTACTTGAGTATATCTATTTAAATCACGTCTGAAGAAACATCTCCTTTCCCTTCCTTAATATCTCCTTCTTTCCTCTTTCCTCAATTTCAATCAACAGACTTATTAAATCCAAACAGATTGGTAATTATGAAATATTATACTACATTGAATGCTTAAATAGTTGCTTTTTATACATGGAGATAAACTTTAGGAACATTTTACGACCAGAAATGGGTAAGATTTAAAGGATTTAAACGCAATAGCAGAAGAAAAAAGAAAAAAAAAATATCCACGTTTGAACAGTGACTCCTCAATTGATACAGTGATAAACATTTTCAGAAGCACACGAGTGCATGCAGGCTCGGCTGTTCCGCATAACGGCCTTGACCGAACACCGGGTGGAAACGGGGCGTAAGTTGCCTTTCGGGCTGGTAATCTTAGGTAGACCGAACAGTCACCAAAATCGATTTGTAAAAAAGGCGATCGAGATTAAATATAAACACAGATAATGGGATGCGATCAAAATTATATGAGAATGTGATGCTTTACATTATATCAAAGATGTTTAAGAGCTCGCCTACTACCCTATCTGAGCTTGGAGGAGGAGATTTAGCAAAACGAGAACTTTCGCCATCCACACAGTAGCCAGGCTCTTTAAAGACCCGGGCTTGGAGGACAACCAGTGATTCAAATAGATCTTCACAGGTCGCAGTGACGTCATGAGCTTGTATAGCACTGACCCCTATTTCAGAGAATAGGAATGAGAAAATTTATAAATACGTTTTTTTATATGTTTATTCTGCTTGTGTAAGAAAAAAATTTTGGCGGATATATTGCGCTATATTTAGTTACAAAGGTGCTAAACTCGCTTTGTTTCTTTGTTGTTCTCAAATGTGTTATTTTCTAAATGTTAATATTATTTATGTCCCGAATTGAGTTGTTGTAACTCCTGGGAATGTAATTCAACGTATTATACTTGTATAATACTTTGTGTTATATGATTAATATATTTAAAAAATTCAAAAAAAAAAAAAAAGTTATTTTATCGTGACGTGTGGATTTTCACCGTGGTGTAAAATTATGGCGTTAAATCACAGGATTATAAAAGCCGATGAGGACGTTTAGCAGTTTAAAAAAAGTTATTTGTTAATTGAATATTAAACTACGGCAGAAATATGTTTTAAAAGTTTAAATGTATCTGGGCTATGGTTTTTTTAAAGTTTTGTATTTATTAAATTACTCCGCGTGTGACGTCTCAAGTTCTCTTCTGCTTCTTCTCGACCAGTTCTGCCGATTGATCCGTTGACGTTAAAGTACATCGGAAATCTTTCACTGTTTAGTTGATCATTGGTTGTATTTTTTTATCAATATTCCTACAGAGATGAGGTAGAATTTTTTCAAATTCAGGATTATCGATATTCGAGCGTTTACAGGGCTTACGACCTGTCATTGGCTGGGTTGAGTGGCCACTTTACGTTTTTTAACAACATTCCCCATTCCGCTTATTAGCGAATATCGACATTGGCATCATTTTGATTCCTGTATATATCCTATTAAATGAGAAAGCATTCACTAGCGTGTTGGAGCACCATCTATGTATTGATATTGAAGTTAAGTATTTTTAATTAGCATATTACTTTATTTTATGTATTTAAGACTCTTCCGAGTTAAATTAAGTACTAGTAATCGCTCATTGGTTGATTCATATGAACTAGTGACGTCATTCAAAGTAGTTAGTTTTTATTTCAATATTATTTATGATTCGTACATTTTCAAGAAATTTTGCATTACAATTTAATGCTCTAATTTTTACCGCGCGTAAGAAAACATTTTTCGTATCCAATTTCCCATAGGGATGAACTTCCTCATAACAGGACCATTTCTGTTATCAATGTTTGTTACGTAGTAAACTAGTGGTTTTATGAAGAGCCCTATGCGTTTGGCGAACTGAACACTGATTTTCAAAGTAATTTTTCACAATTTTTAAAGCGTTGTTTGAGTTATCGTCATCATTAGTTTGACAAGAGACGGTATAACCAATCTTACAATGATTCAACGCACTTGCTAAATCCGAACGATGCGTACTAACTTTTAATATGACAGAAAAATAATTAAGAGTGCGGAAGATGTGACGTAAACAGGCGAACAAAGAACCGCAGTAAAAATTGTATTAATGTCCGTGACCAATAAAACATCTGATGTAAAACGATTACAAAAGTTTAAAGACGATTAATTATTGCAGGTAGAGAGAAAAACGAAAATAGAAAATCATATAGTCTATCCGCTTCTTCGTAGGATGCCGTTTTAAAATATACAAAAGAGGAATTAAAAAAATATTTGACCATTTTTTAAACCGGAGATCTTTTAAAATAAGACGAAGTAAGTACTGACCCTATTTACTTGTGGCTTTTGAAAAATTAAGTGAATCTTTTCTGGCAACACTATATGTTTCATCTTCTAGGGTTCACTGCCAGCAAAATTTATAACATAAACAAACTGCCGTGTTCACGTTTTTAAAAATTACGTAATCCGAGGGTTTTTTTTTGAAGATGGGAGTTGCATTTATTATTTACCTTGCTTATTATGGACAAGGTTTATATTTCTCAAGGTGGATTTTTCTGCTTTTAAGAGGCTTCTGTTTTCTCTTTCAGTGTTGGGGTCAGGAGGGATATTCTATAGTGGGCCAATCAAAATTGTCTCAGCATTTTATCTTGTGACGAGGAAACCACTTAAAACTCTTCAGAAGAAGTCGGCCTGTTGACAGTCATCAACGGGCCTTCCGTTCCACTTGGAAGAGTTTTCGGCATTTCGTGTCCTACTTTGGTTTACTTTACCAATGTCCTGCACTAACTAGTCCATGTAAGATACTGACTCTCGTGTGAGTTCTTTATGAAGTTTCATCGATCCGATGTCATATAAGTCCTCATCCAATCTTCTGCATCGCGTCTCCAGCAGTTGTCGCTGAAAAAAGGGCAATGCATCAACAGGTGAGGGACAATCATTGATCTGAGAGATACTCCGAGGGTTTGCTCTCAATCTAATAAAACTAAACCGAAACCTAGAGACGGCCATCAATTACCAAAGCCCTTACAGGGCACTGCAGATATAATGATAGTAAACACTTTGCTAGAATGAATCTCACGGAAAGTTTTAGATGTAGATTCTGCAGTTCGGATGATGAGTATCCCTTCAACGCTTCCATCTGTTGTCTTTAGTTTGTTTTGAGGAAGTGCGGATATTAAAACACAGGCAGAATAGTGACTGTTACACAGCGTTCAAAGTGGCTAAGTCCGCTTCGCAGTGTAATAATTGACGCGTTCGCCTACCATGCTTGAGGTTCTAGGATCAATGAGGAAGTTCAGTGGTTTTTTTGTTTTATCTGTTAATAGACTATCAAACTAAGTCAATTTTTTATTTTTATTTATATATATCGTATTATCAGCGTTTTGATTTTTTTAAGTCTCGTGATTTTAAAATTAAATTACTTCGCCTGTGACGTCACAAGTTCTCTTTGGTGAGATCTGCTAATTGATGGGTTGGCTTCCCGTAAATCGGACATCTATCACAACATTATATAAGTTGATCCGCAGAACTAGTTCAAAGTAGTACATTTTTTTATTTTTTTTCATACATTTTTGAGAAACTTTGTGAAACAATTAAATGCTTTAATTTTTAACGCGTGCGAAAAATTATTTTTAATATCCGATTTCCCGTAGCACTGCTCATTCTTATTTTAAAGGTGGTTCTTTACTGCCATGTTTGGTAGATCCTAGTCTGGTACTTGAAGCATAAGACTGATCACCTTACCTTCTATGCAACAAAAAAAATCTCAAGATACGCTGCAATTGTAGTGACGATTCGGTGCCCTACCCACCGCAGGGTAGATGATGATGGAAAATGGGTACTTAAACCAGTCAACGATAGGTTATAACTAGACTTCCATATTTCCACCTCAAAAATGTTTTCCCTTTCTGTTGCAATAAATTTCAAGAACTCTTTCTCTTACCTGTACATTGTTTCGGAATGGACGGTAAATAAAATAAAATGTTACGATCATTTTTATTTTACGGCGTATCAGGCATTACGCCTTTTTAGCGTCGATGTGTTACAAAAGAAGAAGCGTGTTACGTTACGTACAAAAACAGTGTCCACTCATAATGCTTATGATAAATTGCTTTCTATGCTAATTTTAAGCACGTTTGAATGCACAAAATAAGAAATGTCAGTGGCTTTGAATAAAAATGCGGCGGTGTCAAAGAAACACTTAAAGCGGTGCTTTGGTGAATGTCACCAGCTCAGCAATACACAACAAAGGTCAAAGTGCAAGTACACAAAAATGATTGGTTTCTGTACACGAGTTTTTCTTTGAAGAGATAGTTGTTTGAAGATGCGGCTGAGCATTTTTAAATTGTGAGAGGTGAATTATCGGTATTATATATACACGGTGTTTCGGGGTCAGACCGCGAAACTTCAGAGAAACATTCCTCATGGTGAACTTTGAAAATAATCCTACGTAATTTTATCAAAAAATTACGTAGGATTATTTTTTTTTTTACAAAAAATTGGTTAATGTAAAAAAATTTTGGATTTTTTAAAAAGTTTGCCATTAAGAATGTTCCTCTGAAGTTTTGCGGTCTGACCCTGAAGCACCGTGTATACCAAAAGTAAATGGCGCGTTGAGAAATAAAGTAAAAACTATAGTTACGAAAATTCAGGTAACCTCAGGTACAAATCCTAAAAAAGGAATTTGAGCGGAGAATAGTCGGCATGATAAAATGTACTAAATACACAAAGCTTAAAGACAATCTACTGTGCGTAGTGCCAAAACATAAGGGCATAGTGATAAGTTAAGTTTGCGTTTTTGTTTTTAACGCAAACTTATAAACAAATATTTATATTCGACTCCCACAGTAAATAAAGCAAACCCACGTAAACAATGGAGGCGGATTCTTTTTATAAATGACAATTTTTCAAGACAATTATCAAATTCCCTATCATCAAACATTAAACCAGCTTTCTACACAACTAATAATATTGGAACATTGTTAAAAAAATCACACAGACAATGTCCATAAATATAATAAATCTGGAATATACCAATTAAATTGTAATGATTGCGATTGAATCTACATTGGAAAAACTAAAAGAAACTTTAATATTAGAGTAAAAGAACACTTAGGATGCATAAATAATAATAATTTTTCTGAATTCGCAAATCATCTGATAGAAAATAATCATAACTTCAATAAAGACACTGGATTAAAAATACTTCATGAAAATAAAATATTAAAATTAGACAACTTAGAAATCTTAGAAATTAAAAAAGCGATTCATAATAAGAAAACAATAATTAATAACCAAATAAACAATATTTCTTTTAGTCTAACCTGGCTTACTTCGAAAATAAGGATATCAAATTACCACCCGTGTAAGAAAAAACCACTTGATTTATTGGGTCCACGTGTAGTATTTAGTGAACATGATAGAAATAAAATAAAAAGGAATCAATTCATTCGTTACGTAAATTTTGACAAAGAAGCTTGTTTGCTTTGAAACTGGTCGGTGAAAAATAAAAATTAGTGGTTAAAAACAAAGTTGTTTTATTTATTTTATTAAAAATATTTTAATTTTAAACAAATTGTGATTTGTATATGTAAACAGTCTAGCGTAAAACTATTATTTGTGATAAAAAAAAAAAATAAAAAAAATTATAATGTAATAAAAGTCAATCCACACTGCAGTGTGAAATGGGCTATTAGGTATGCCTACAAATACCATTATTAAACATCGACCGCGGTAAAGTGTCGCAAGTGCACAAACAGTTCAGAGGAAAGTCACCTTACTTGCTTCCGATCGGATTACCAAAGCGAAAGGTGCGGTGAACATATTGCGTACTAGTACTGGAATCGTTAGCATTAGCGTCGTAAAATTATAATTAAATATGCTTATCATTAATTAGCGCATGTCCATTTGAATTGATTAATGTCGACCGTTCTCGTCGTCTAATGGACAGCGCGTTTGCCAACCACGCATAAGATCTCGGGTTCGATACGCGACATGGATGACATTTATTTATTCTAAGACACGTATTACAAAAAAAAATAACGGACCTCTAATTCTGTAAGCCAAGAGCCCTGTGTTGAGTTGGGATACAACATAATGACTAGAAGAAGGATGTATATTGTTAAAGAATACTAAAAATTTAATTAATAACATAAACATACATTTTAATACCTGGACAACATGCTTAATATTATACAAATCTATGCAATGACTCGCAGCAGTGTCCTGCAATAGTCTTTTCCCTTAGACAAAATTCAAACTTGTAAATCTCTCTAAGGATCTTGTTGTATGTTCATCCAGGACATTGAATTCTTCTGGGACCACAAAAGATACATTTCTCTGAGCGAAAATCATACGTGTTTTTTGGTATTAAATAATTCAAATTACACGAAAACCTAGGACGAGCATTCTGCTGGATCTTCTCTTGTACCCCGCGTGACCAGAAATGTGTCAATGACTCTTTTGAAAAAAAAAGTTTCATATGCAGAACCTTCAAAAATTGAAACAATGTCTTAGATGGGAGTGTCGAGGAAGATCAAAGCATCACTCTCAGTATTAACTTTGGTACATTTATTAGGAGGTTCATGATAGACACCGTGCAACCAGTCCACTATAGATGTACATAAATTAATTATAAACTTAAATACGTAGTGTTTAAAAATGTCTGAATATTTTGTTAATTATCTCTGTTTATTAAGTTGGTCTACTTTTATTCTCAAATATAAATATTTAAAACAAGGTATATTGTTAAGTGTCCTCGGCACGGGTAACCCCAGTGAGGTAACATTATTTTTATTATTAATTATAGTTTGTAAGAGAAAAAATATGAATGAATAAATACCATTGGTTGCCACAGACTGGAAATAGTCCTATGGATTTGGGGCTTGCGTATCAAAAGAAATAAATTACGAATTATTAAATGATAGTATGTTAAAAACCATTGAAATTATATGATATACGATGATATTTCAGTGCCCATTTTTCAGTTTACAACGCCATCTAGAAGTATAATGCAAGAAAGATGAAAAATCCTTAACATATATTTACATTATCGTTCAAATTAGCTACCACGCGCCATTATTCTAGGACTTTGCAACAATGGTGATTGGACTCATAAAGGTTATAAACCAAAATCAGTGATCGAACTTCCCATTTCCAAGATAAACAATGAAAAGAACACGATGATGATATTGTTTGTAAAATAAAATATAATAGCAATAGCATTTAACAGGCTGAGGAATTCGGTTAGCGCGTTTTTAAATTGACATCGAAATAGCAATAATTTTCAGGTATTGCGTAGGTATTAGGTATACCTAAAGGAATAATTGGATACGCAGTTGGATGCACGTAGGCATACGGCGTTTTATGAAATATTTACTCATTACCGTAACAAAATTGTCTTTCAGAAAAAGAGGTTAAGAATTAAATTACAGAAGCAATGAATTAAGTAGATAGGTGAATGCATTTTCAATGCAGTAATTATCGTGAGTATCGTATTTAGATAACGATTAAAATAAATATTTTATAATTATAATACGTAAAAGTGTATTATTTCCGAATTCAAGGAAAGAAATTTTAGGTTTGTAGGATCCGAAGTATTGCCGGAACATTGTTAAATTATGGCCTGGATTCAATAAAATAAATTTGTAAACAAATGGGTAGGGGGTTTCGGTAGAGATACGTCAGAAAAAATACTTAAATATATTGATAAATAATTTGAATGTTTTATAATTATTTTGCATTGCACACAAAATGTCTGCCTTAAAACCGATTGTGCGGAGTTTTTAGTAAAAGTATATTCCATTCATTGAAGAAAGAAGCTATTTAAATCTGTATTTTTTATCCATTATTCTGGATTTTGTCTAAGGAAAGAGACTATTGGAAGAGACTATTTCAGGAAACTGCTGCGAGATATTACATACTATTAAGCATAGATTTACATACTATTAAGCGTGTTGTCCAGACGCCCTTTGCAATATATGAATAGTTATGTAATATTTATTTTATATTTTTGCTATTATTTAATTATATACGTGCTTCCACTTTCCATTATGTTGTACCCTAACTTAACACAGGGCCCTTGGCCTCATAGAGTTTGGGATATGTGATTATTGTATTTTTTGTAATATGTATGTATTTGTATGAATAAATAAATAAATAAAAAATATAAAAAATTCAACAAAAATTTCAATCGAAACATTTTTAAATAATGAATATCTGTTATAGTGTCCGTATGAAATGTATTTAACAGTTTTGGAGCTATGAAATAAGAGTAATATTTGTTACTTACTGAACAAAATACGCTGCATTTGATTAACAACTCCAAAGCCATAAGCACCACTGAGTGCGGAAAGAAGAATGATAATGATTAATTAATTAAAAAATAATGTTTATACGGTTAAAAAATGTAACAAAGCAAACGCAATGAATGGAACGAACAGCATTGGCCCAAAAAGCCAGCAATTTATTACTAACATTATCAGTATCGAAAGTAATGTTTATTTTATACAAGCAGCACCTAAATTTACTCAATGAAATACCGCGCAATACAGGTTGTAGAAATAATATAAAGGTAGGCCTTTAGAAACACTTCTACGCTGAAACAAATGACCCGTAAAATATAATAGGAGAAACAGAAAATGAGTTACACCGGAATAGGGAAATATCACATACTACGAAAACCGATAAAAATATTTTAAATGTATTAAGAAAAATGAATCGTGTTTTAAAATCAATACGGATATTGTAAAAAAAGTTTTCATTCATAACTTTAAAAAAAAATCATTTAAAAAAATGTCCCCACAAAAACGCGACATGTTTGACCTCGATAATTGTGATGTCAAGATTCGTGACGATGTCTTATTTTAGTTTAAACTGTCCCAAACAAAGTTCAAAATTAGCATGAATCGTGACGTAATCGCGTGGTCAATGCAATGACCGTTTTCGCGAGGATTAAAAATTATAAATTTAAAAATATTTTTTATACTACTAATAAGTGAATTTTTTTTTTTTACTGGGCAGTATTTTAAGGACCATTATTAATACAAATTGCAAAAAAATGCGGTATTTCCCTATTAAGGCTGTAATCTGATAAAGGGTAAGGAAGTGATACGATCTGGCCATTGTAAAATGCTGTTTTTTTTTTAATCGCTCATTTAAAAAAATAACGTTAACATTTATTAGGTAAAAACATTTTTTGTAAGGTATTTATGTTAAAAATATACTTGTTTTATATAACTAAAATTATATATCTAAAAAATATAATTATAAACTACATGCAGAGTTAAAGTGTAAATTTATTTTCTCGTAAGTACTATGTATACTACGGTGATAGTAAAGTTGAAAGTGCATAGAAGTATTTGCATGTTGGTGTAGTGAGTGTCCTGACGAAGAGACTGGTGCGTCTCGAAACCGGTAGACATAAAAAGTCAGCAAGCGGTTGTACACTAATATTTACTAACAATCATTAAGACACGTTATTCATATACTGGATACATATAGCAAATATTGTGTAGCCCTCAACAATTTGAAAAAAATATATTTGCATAGATGCACGTGAAAATGAAATGGGTTGTGATCCCGTGGCTAGTGACGCGGACTCTGGGTCAGGAAGTCTGAGGTTGTAACCCGCTTTACGCAAATATTTCAATAAAAAACAACTACACTTAAAAAAATTAACACCAATTCAAATATTGTATTTAAAAACCATTAAAGTGACAACAATATGATATACAATGCAAAAAAATCTGCCGTACGCACCACCTGTATTCCTAGACAACAACAGATTAACGGTAACTGCAAAAGTCAAGTGTCTAGGGCACATACTGACTGATGATTGTAAAGATGATCAGGACATAGAGAGACAGAGAAGAGCCATCAATGTCAGGGCTTTTATGCTAGCGAGACGCTTCTTTCAATGCAGTGACGAAGTAAAGAAAATCATATTTACTTCGTATTTGACGTCCATGTATACAGCGGAACTATGGAACAACTATACGCAAGGAGCATGGAATAAATTAAGGGTCACGTATGACAATTCATACAGGCAATTATTCGGATTGCCTAGGTACTGCAGTGCCTCTGAAATGTTTACAGCTGGACAAATAAACACCTTCGCTGCCCTACTTCGCCAAAGAGCCTGGAGCCTATGGGAACGCCTGAAAAACTCTAATAACGAAATTCTCCAAGCCACTGCAGGGTGGATCCATTCACCGTTGTTCGAGCGATGGCGCGATATACTAAGACCACCATAAGTGCTGCAATAAAAAAAGTAATTTTATTTTATGTTTATATTTATGTTTATTGTTATATTTTTGTTAATATTTATAATTATAGTCATGTTTATATGGTAGAATTGGCTCTGCACTATATAGCCATTTTACTGGAATAAAAAAAAAAAAAAAAAAAAAGGAGTTTCCAACTCAAATCACTTTCCTTTAGGAAAATCCAGTTTTAATTATTATTAGTACGTCGATATGAATATGCATAGTTCAGTTTACCCAATGTAATACTAATTATTTGTACTATAGTGTATAAGTTCAGGAGATATCGCAAAGTATCACAATTATTATTGCCAAAGGTAATCTTATATAATAATTTACTAATAACAAAATGAACGCGGCGATATCGCGTGATTATTGACCATAGAACAATAAATTATAAAAGGTGTTTTGGGTAAAACAAAACTGACGTTTTATTGTAATCGGCCCTGCGGGCCTCTGTAAATAAGGGTATTGATCATCTAGAAGTATTGTCCCTTTGGACGTCACTTATTTTTTTGTTCGGAGAAATCTAAAATTAATAAAGAATAATCTCTCACTCAAAATAATACTACCAAAACCACACAAAATTTACAGAAATATTTTATATCTACGTAAAAATATTGGTTCGTCATCATTGTTAAGTAAATAACAGCATTGATCGAAACTATTCCTGGCCGATTACCTTTCGTTCCCATCCTTCCTTTGACCCATCCTTACAGTACCTACCCAGCATCAAGATGGAAGATATTCAAAATTAGAAGATTCGGATTTAGAACCTTTGGGCCTCATTAGTCGGCCTTAATGAATCCGTCCTTTTGGTCGAGTGTAGTTTACTGGGACTATTATCGTTTAATATTTTTTTAAGAATGTAAAACAAGATTGTTATAACATATGTAATGTTTTGAATAAAGACTGAACAGGACCAGGAACCAGGCCTGGCACCTGAAGCGTACGACTGATCGTCTTAGCTCCATGTAACAAAAATGATCAAGATACGCTGCGATTTATGAACCAATGCAGTGCCCTATGCACCATTAGATGCGGGAAGGAAATAATGGTGATCATCATGCTGAACTATTTTCTTCATCCGCCTGGACACAGAGTGAGGTTGACTCGTTTAAACGACCACTTAAGGTTATAAACCTTGAGAATGCCGAGACTTCCACATTTCCTTCACTAAAATGTTCTCCATCTCTGTAGTAACACGTTTATGTCATCTTTAATCTAAAAAACATGAATTTTTCTTTTCTTAATGGAAATAACGATTAATCATGTGATGTTTACTAATGGGGTCATTCGTATTATTATGTAAGAACATTGAAAGTGAAATAACGAATTATTCAAGGACTGCGAGATCATTATTCTATATTTGGGGGGGTCAATATACATCATTTTTATACAATCTAAGTGGAATGATAAAAACATCTGTAAATAAATACTTGTTGAACGGGTAGCTATTACTTTAAATCACGGGTTCCCAACCAGTGGGTCCCACTTGGGGGGCGTTGAGCAGGGGCGAACTGTGTATAGAAGCGATTATGCGCAGCTAACCATTATATTTGACTAACCATAATAACGTTTTACTGTAACTTAATTTACAGAAAAACAAATAAAATTATTGATATTTGTTTTAAAACATTTCCACCGTTTGTATATTTATCCTAATATAAATATTAATATTGATAAAGCGGGCCCAGCGCCTGCGGTAAGACAGGAAACTAGCCGATTATTCCAGATTATTTTTTTATACAAATAAGTACACTACATTTTGAATGTTTTAACCGTGCGGGTTTTTACTCCTAGATTAAACTTGCCGATTACACAAATTATTTGAAGATTCTTGATTTGGAAAACAGTATTTCAAACATCATTTCTTAAGGGCTATTTTCCTCTGAGATGGTACTTTTGACATAAGACCATAATTACTTTCATGCGACATATTGCAGGACATATGGCGCTAGACGCGGCCGTTTCGAGCACTATTAATTTCTAGAACAATTCGGCCGTTTGACATTTTAATTGAATACCGAATATCGACTGAATTCATAGTGCTTTTTTTATTTATTTTTTAATGAGTTATGAACTAAGTAATGGATAATATATCTATTTAATGTAATGTAATATATCACGATATTACGTCGTTTGAGTTGACTTTACAGATGAGAGTTGTTTCATCACACATAACTACAGAAAATTATCAATTTATAGCATATATTACTTACATTATATTATGCACCTTCTATATGGGTACAAATAAAATGATATTTTTTTATAGATTACCTGTAAATAAAATCACCATTTGCCACTGGCGTAGAGTGACCCATGGGGGGCGCATTTTCTCCCTCCCTTATGGCCCTCGTTTTGCGTGCGTTTTACCAGACTATAGCCTTAAACTGTATGGGTGTATGATTTTAACTCTGTTATTTGTAAAATATGCGTGAATGTATTTATTCTCATTAAAAAACGATCATTTACTTTACACCACTCATAAAGACAGGTCAGATCTCTTTGAAAAACCTAACAGTCATACATTTTTGAAACACAGCGATTTAGTTTTAGGTAGTCTGCGAAGCAAATATTTTGAACATTTTACTAAATAAGCAATATAATTAACTAATATCAAAAACAACAATGGGCCCAAGTGAGATTCGTTTTAGGAGGCGCGCGTGGTAAAAGCTTGGGAATCGCTGCTTTATATAGATTGATGAAGTATAAAAATGAGGTCGGAGACTTTATTGCTGAATCATTAATAAATCGAGTCCATTGCATGTAAAGTGAATTAACTGACAAAATTGTTAAACTTTTGGGCGGTCAGACTTTTCTTCATACAAACGTAATCTCGTATTTACTCCCTAGATTATGCCACTAGATTAGTGATTTTTTACAAACTATAGATATTTACCATTATCGCACCTCAATAATAATAATAAAATTCATCGTTTATTAATAAAAAAAAATACAATTTCTCTACCTACTACATACATACTTAGGAAATAGATGTCTCTGGATTATGTATAGTCTACCTAACTAGGTACAACCTGTTTTGAGTCAGACAGTTTTGTGCAAAAATTAACGATAACATGACTGCCTCCTAGTTTATTTATTATAGAGTTATACAATATTTAAATACACAATTTATTATTTTATAATGTTTCATATCGAGTAACCATTTTTTCTACAAATTTATTTAATTGAATTCGGGTCAAGGTTTTGTAATATTTGGGTAACATTTTGAATTGTTTGAGGCCCAGAAACCTTAAATTTCTTTGCCCGAAATCAGAGTTTGTGGTAGACCCCATGACCCATCTTTTAGTTTGACTTCTGGTAGTGTGGGAGTGTTCGTTTTGGGATTTGGTAGAATAATTTTCTTTCACAAACATAATTATTCTAGATATACGAGTATATAATTGCCTTCTAGTATATCGAATTCCTCGAACAACTTGACGTTGGAGTACCTGAAGGGCTGTTTAAAAAATATTTAATTTTTTGAGCGGATTCAAGCGGTTTATCGTTCTGTATTTATGATGAATTGTTTCTTATAAAAACTAGGACCATCCGAAAATCCACAAAAGCGCCCAGTTTTATCTGCCGTCTACCGACAAAATGTCATTCTAATCGTTTTAGTTTTGGGGTGCGGAAAACTGAGCGAAACCTCGATTTCGTAAATTCTAATAAAGCAAAATTAGTATCACGTCTAGTTGTTTTTTTCGCCCAATACCGGGGAGACATTTGCGAGAGGGTGGCAGTAAAAATATTTTCAAATACTTGTTTATCAAATTTCTCGGACACCGCCTATCCTTTTAATTTATAACACAGGAGATACAAATTCTCAGCGACTGTGTGTTTGAAATAGAAGAGGCTTACCATCGAATTAAACCGCTCTCATGTAAAGTTTTAACAAAAAAGCACATGCGTCGTCATTTTACGATCGTGACGAAGTGCATTACTATTTTCACCACGGGTGGCGTGGATTGGTTAAATTTTTTAATAAAAATAATTAGATTACTAAAATCATAAAGCGTAGTAAATTCAACGCATTTAAAGTTTAAAGGATTAATGACCAGTAAGTCAACCCTTTCAGACCTGAAATACATTTCATGGACTAAAAAAATATTTTGCATTATTTATTTATTTATTTAAATCTTAAAGTAGGGCACACATATCATACATATTGTTATGTGTGTTCAAATAATAACATTTCAAATATATTTAATTTATAAATTGTTTATCACATATGTCTTGACCATTATTTTAAATTCTGATATGTTTTTTTCTTCATAAATATTTTTTCCATTTCGTAATACTTTTTAATTGCTTTAAATAAAATTGAATTTTGTGACTTTGCCTTTTTCCTAAATGGAAGTCTAATTTTGTTCTTTTCTCTAGTATTGTGATCGTGATTTATGTACTGAAGAAATTATTTGAAATTTTTAGATACCGATTCTTTTTATTGATACTTCATAAATTATTTAAAGCTAAGTTTAAATAAACGCAGAGTCTCAAAGTAAAAGTTATTTTTTCTTTCTTTTCTTCTTTAGCCTTATTCTCTCCACTGCTGGATAAAGGCCTCTTCCAAACGACTCCATTCCTTCCAATCAGCCGCTATAACCATCCATGTGTTTATTTATTTGTCCTTTTACTATTTATGTATTATTTTATTTACATTAAAGATAATTTTCCTTCACTGAGGTGTCCAGTGCCGAGGGAGGGATAATTTTAAAACATGCCTTATTTCACGTAATTAAATCATAATCTCAAATACAAAATAAACATATTAAAAAACATAAAACTCACAAATAAAAACACTTAATAAAAACAAATTTCCACCTATTTGGCCACTCATCAATTCGTACACATCCTCCCTCCATTATCCATTTCACAGTAGCGATTTTATAGCGATAGTAGTTTACTAATTGCGCTTATCGACAATAAAGAAGGTTGTGCACTTTAATTGAAAAGTAGACCAATCCTCTTTAACCTAAAGTTGTGCTTATGTTTTATTGCTTTTACAGCATCAGAGTAGAATATCTAGTAACTCTAGTAATTGTGTTTTGCCGGCTATTGAGGCAATGTCATCAACCCATCTTTCCTGTGGCCTTCCAACACTTCTTTTGTTTGCTCATGGGCTCCACTTTATTTTTCTGGGTGTCCACCTGCCATCATTTTGCCACGTCAAGTGTCCTGCCCACTGCCATTTAAATTTTGCTGCACGATCCACGATATCCACGGCTACGGTTCGGCGGCTTATTTCTTCATTTCTTATTCTCGCTACTTTTCTGTGTAACAGACATGTTTTCTAGCCCGTATGTCGTCATCGGCAATATTCATAGACTTGTCTTTTTAAGCATACAGGGACTTCTTTATTTTCATTAATATATTTAAGCTTGCCGAAAGCAGCCCAACTTAGCCGTATTTTTCTTAACATGTGTTCTTATGATGTTTATTCAATAAAATCTTAGGGTGACGTGCCAGAACAAAGTTACAAATGCAGATGTACTAACCCGCACTCGGATGTCTTCGGAAATGGCGATCTTAAAAAAAGATGGCGATGGCTCGGTCATGCGAGTCGAATGGATGATGGCTGCATATCGAAAGATATTATGTACGGAGAGCGTTGTGATGCCAAAAATTTTACGATGGTCAGCGATTGCGATTTAAAGATGTCTTTTAACGTGTCATGAGGACTTTTTGCATTAATACTGATCATTGGAAAAATCTCGCCAGGGATAGAGATATGTGGAGAGGAGTCGTAAAGGAGGGAATGGCGGCACACTACAACCTCTGGCTAGAAAGTCTGAGGCTTAAAAGACTGTGAGGAAGGCAGCAACCTACTAGAGCTCCCCAGAACCTGGAAGTTTGAGAGATGTGGCCGATTGTGTGGGTCCCGTTTAGGACTATACAGTAACCGGAAAAGCTGTTTTTTCCAGTCGTCAAATTAAGTGATACATCACTTGTATCACTTAATGACACCTAAAGATGACATATAAATTAAGATAGATTCAATTAAATTAGTTGTTTTTAAGTGAAACATATTTAAAACATGCATTACGTATAATTTAAAAGGAAGACGAGAATTCGCTCGAAAACAAACAAACATCCAAAAGCCAGTTGTCAAATCTAAAACCGAAGTTTTTTTGTTTAATGAAGACTCCAGAATAAGCAAAAAAAAATATCAATGTATATATGGATACAATTCATTAAAATTTAATTATTTAAAATAAACAAGCTGGTTTGTATTTCGGTATGAACAGAAGAAAATAATATTAAATTTCGTGCATATTTAAATTGACACGCGGGCTGAAAGGGTATATTCGTATTCAATCTAAGGCGCCCCAACGCGAAGGCTAAGCTAAGTTAGAAAAATTACCTTTATTAATTTTGTTGGATTGTTATTGAGTTATAGAATATTTTAAGATCGTGACGAAAGCGCATAATTCATCTACATACTATGGACTAGCATTAAATCTGCCCGGCAGTCGTCTACCTTGGAAATGGCCGTGCAACGCAACGTGCACCATCTTACCTTGCCAAAACTGAAGAGTAGTATCTAGAATCCAGCGTATCTAACGAATACTGTCAAGACCAAGGTACCTTGATATTCAGTAACTTGACAGGAAATACGGAATAAGATTATTTTAGGAATATCTGAAGATTTTTTTTTCATATTCTTAAAATTAAACTACGTTATTTCAAATATTTTATTAGGTAAACAAACAGTCTGTACTCATATGTTGCCAATTTTTTTGTATAATAGTGTAAGAAACTCATGCACACACCAAAAAAATTGTTTACACTTAATACAATAATTTGAATTATGTTCAATATAATAAATGTAAAAGAAACGAAATGAAAAAATATGTATATAATAATAATAATAAAGTTAAATATCTGCTTCTCTCAAAATTTCTATAATTTTTGACCTAAATGTACATACATACATACATTGTCACAAAAAATATCAGCCTCGGTAAATTTATTGTTATATTGGTCGCATATTCTAGGTATTGTAGATTGGTAAAAATAGTTTGTTGGCGCGTTTTCAGTGTAAAACAGAAGATTTTATCTTGTCGGTCTAGATGGCACACGGAATGGAAGTCTTTCAAGTAGGTTTGGAGAATCAATTTTATTATTTATAAATATTCAAGGGATGCGTCGCATCCACAGTATGCGTGGGCGGAACGCGCCTGCTGTACATACTGTTTGTTTACCCAGTAAAATAAATGTCAAATTATTCCATTACTAATATACTTAAATAGGCAGCAGTAGGATGCTCCATACAATTCTTGTACAGAAAGTGAAAGCATTTTCCCGCCAAGTGCATTCTCGTCACGCGGAACTCGCTTCTTAGAATCAATAATCCCTCCGACATTGTTCGGCCGAGCTACGAATAATGTTACATCAGCTTATACGTACGTGATACGACGCCATTACGTTAACATCATATAAAAAAATACAGACTCGGCAACTTTAAACAACATTTAAAAGAGCAGATAAAAGCATTCGTGTGGCACCCTTTAAGTTGCACTTATGTGCACATTTTTATGTAGCACTTAACGCGCGTGACTTCTGGGGGGCTATTACAAACGTTATCTTCATCTGCAAGTATCCCGACTAGTATGTTTAATTTTTCTACTTTCTCTATAAAGATATCAAAGATGTTACTACATTATCTCTGTTTAAATCACGTCTGAAGAAACATCTCCTTTCTCTTCCTTAATCTCTCCTCCTTTCCTTTTTCCTCTTTCCTCTTTTTTCCTTTTTCCCATTCAGTAATAGTTTTGATTTAAGGTAATTTATAAACAAATACGTTTATTTCTATTTTTATATATTTTTAACTTTTTAATCTTTTTTTTTTCTTTCTATTGAATATGTTCTGTAACTTGAATTATAAAAATAAAACTTTTATTTTATTGGTTGATTGGAAGAAATTGCCATCTGGCAATAAGCCCGCCAATGTACAAATAACATTATGTACAAAAAGTTAAATAAATAAAGGGCTGTTTACGTGTGGAAAATACAATAGATATGACAATGTTGTCTTGTCCCAGCTCCGTGAACACCCTCGACCGAGCGTGACAGAACCCTGGGACAATGCGAAAATTCGGCCGTATTTCACACGTGAGCGCTGCGAAAACGAATACACGACGGCGTTTATTACGAGCAGAAAAGTACAATTGATTTTATACCGAGATGTATTAGAATTGTCCTATACGAGGACAATGCGGCCGCTGGCGCTGGTGGTGGGGGTAATAATTATTCCGCGGAGATCCGCCTGACTGTTTATCTCAGGGCGATGTCTCGGGACAATTTTTCGTTTTGGTCGGGTAGAGCCAAGGATAATACCCGCAATCTCTCATGTAGAGATATCTCAGAAACTTCTTTTGTATTTTCTCTATCATAAGAGAGTACTTCAGTTCATGTTGCCCCCAAATCATCGAGCCACTCTCGAGCCTACTTCGCACCGAGGAGTTGTAAAGAGTTCTCAGTACGCGGGTATTTTTGAAAACCCTGGCAGTACACATAATAAATCCTAACATCTTCAATGCATTAACACTGATTGTCTCTATGTGTTCATGAAATGTCAGGGTGCTCACAAATCTAACGCCCAGATTCTTAACATTCGATGTTCGTATCAGATTCTGGTCGTTCATTTTGTACCGAAAAAATATAGGTTTTTGGGCTTTAGTGAACAATTAACAATAATTTATTAGGTACAAGTAGTAGATATATGTAAAAGTAAAAGTTAAAAATTAAGCAGGAGATAAATTTAAAATGTCTGATAAAACTATAGAATTTACAGTGTAATATATGTCGATGTCACTAAAACAGTCATTACAGGTAGTCTGTATTCTTCGAAGAGTGCTATTTTTCGAAGAGTCCATGTATACAATTTATAGGGTTAAAATATTACAATAAAAGAATAGTTTAAAACATTAAAAAAAAGAAAAGAAGCATTGACTAACATAAGGGACATCGAGACAAGATCTGGACTATTTGTTTAGTGCTCGTTTAAATCGTTGTAAACTTAAACCAAAAAAGTCCAGATCTTGTCTTGAGTTAACAATACGACAATTGGAGAATTAATATGATTAATTAATATTATAATTATATTAATTATATACAATTATTATGTGAGCACGGGATGTCGAAAAGTACAGAATGACGAGTTCTACGGATAGGAACTCGATATGAAATGCTTCAAACAATTTTTGGGTTATCGATTAGGTTATTAACAATTTTATAGAGAAAACTCATATCCAACATGATACGCCGAGTTGCGAGATTTTGAATTTCAAGAAACAAAATACTCATCAAATTGTGATCTAAGTGTGTTTTGTGATTTAGGGATAGTTGGTAGGTATGTTTTGTATTCAATTTAATAAGAAGTTTAGTTAATAGTATGCTATGATGAGATTTATTACTATTTTTTCTATGAGTTATCGTTAGCATCGAATAGTCTCGGAGTCTTAAAAATACTCAAAATTACAAGACTTGGTCTCTGAGTCTCTCAGTTCCGAGAATCAAATTTGTATCGCGAGTAAAAGCCTTAATATTGACGCTGTCTAAAGTATCCGAAACATAAATACTAATTGAAAAGTGTATTTGATTTTTTAAATGTGTTTGTGGTGAAAATAAAAGAATAAATGTGGTCGTGTCAATAAAGTCGAAGCTACATTTTGCAATACTAAAGATGTCCATTTAAATGTGCAGTAAAGACAAATTCTTTTATATTTAGGTACATAATAATAGTTCACTTTCTAAACTGATAACCGATAATTATATTGACTTTAACTGTTGCTGAAATTACTTCTATTCATTCCATAACAGAAAAGCGAAAATATGCATTAAAAATTTCGTCATACTCATTCATAGCTTCCGTAACAAGATTAAGGTGACACATTCATTATTTTTCAGTCTTTCATAGAGGTAGCTCAGTTAATTATTTAATTAACTGAAATTTCTTGACTATGTCTAAATGTTATAAACGAGGCAAGCTTTCACTCCCTAAAGAGATATTAAGATTGAAATATACTGCAGCGGAAAGGGAAAACACTTAAGAAGGGAATATGGAAGTCCAGGCATTCACAGAGCTTATGACCTATCATTGGCTGGTTTAAGTGGTCACTTTAAACACCGTGTAATATCCTCTGTGTTGATAGCACTGCGAGGCATTATCAGCGTACAAAAACAACTGACATTAAAATCAAAATAATTACAGTTTAAGTATTTATTTATTTATTTAACTTTTTGTAAATAATGTTATTCGTACATTGGCGGGCTTATTGCCAAATGGCAATTTCTTCCAACAAACCAATAAAATAAAAGTTTTATTTTTATAATTCAAGTTACAGAACATATTCAATAGAAAAAAAAGATTAAAAAGCTAAGGATATATAAAAATAGAAATAAACGTAATAAATTAACTGAAATCAAAACTATTACTCAATGGGAAAAGGGAAAAAATAGGAAACAGGAAAGGAGGAGAGATTAATGAAGAGAAAGGAGATGCTTCTTCAGACGTGATTTAAACAGAGATAATGTAGTAACATCTTTGATGTTAGATGAGAGATGATTCCACAGTCGAGCCGCATGGACACTATATGAGTTAGAAAAGAAAGACGAATTGTGGATGGGTATTAAGAGAGTGCCTTGAGAATTAGAACAAAGAGGTAAACCATGAACTGATAAGCGTTGAAATTTTTCACGCAGGTACATAGGAGCGTTAAGACTATGAAGTACATTGAATAGAAGTGAGAGGGAGTGATAGTCTCTCCGCTGTCTAATTTTGAGCCATTTCAGTTGCCTACGATAATCAGAAATGTGGTCATATTTCCTAAGGCCAAAAATGTACCTTATGCATGTATTCTGAAGTCGTTCAAGTTTATCGAGTTGCTCACAGCTTAAATCAGTCGAGTAGGTATTAGTGGTGGCAAAAGTTGGTTTGAAACCAGTAGTCTTTGGGTAAGTCTGCTGCTTTTTGGTGCGCTGTCGACGACAGGCCTCGAGTGTCACCTGTAGGCGTTCTGGTGCTCCAGAGAGTAGTAACTAACGTTTCCTATCACTGTCGACATAAAGGGGTTTGAAATGGGTGAAGTATTTATTTATTTATTTTATTTATACTTCCCCTTGTCCCTACCTTGATGAGGGGGAGTTTTAGGACGACAGTGAAAGGGACATTGAAAGTTGTAAATGTAAATATTTGTTCGTGCTTTTCCTTACTGAACTTGGTTAGTAAAGGACGAAATATAATCAATTATCGGGTTGTGTATCAAATCGGGCTGTGGTCCCGTGGCTAGTGTTTCGGACTCACGGACCAAAGGTTCGTGGTTCGAATCCCACTCTACCCCAACTTGATTCCATTTTGTAATAGTGAGTAATTTACGACTCGTTAAAAATGGCCCTCAAAATTAAAATATTTAGGTAAATCATAAGAACGCAAATATTTATTTAAAAACAGTTTATCAAGTTACGAACCATTTAGGGATCTAATGAAAAAAAATCGTAACGAAAAAAAAAATGCTTGCTTGTATGAGTGGATCCAAAGAAAGACATTTAGTATTTAAAACGGATTCGGGTATGAGGTGGATGCTTTCAGTGACATTAAAATCAGCCATTTTTGCTCCCATTCTTTAACCTTTGAGTTCTTTCACACAGTTATCGATATATACGCTAAACAACCATGGTGACATCATCACACAACTTTGTTTGACTCCCTTAGGAATGTCAAATCATGATGTGTATAATTCATTTACCCTCAAACATATTTGCTATACAAATATGCTAAGGCAACCATATTACAGTGAGGTCATTCGGGCAGCTTTTCTCGTTCGACAACGAGCATTTTTTCTGTGTATTTGGACACCGCCAAGGAGACCTATGTCCTCGGGTGCGGTATGTGGTGGGCAAGCTGTCCTTGTACAGAGACGCAATAACCTGATTCTGATTGTCGTTTACTCCATATTCCGATAGCACCTTTCATAATTTAGCTCCGTCAACTATATCAAACGCTTTTTGCAGGTAGACAAATATGCAGGAAAGCAAGACATGTTTTGTACTACAGATATTGGATCCATTTATTCTCTTCCGTTCATTAAAACACTCCGTTTATCCCACACTGTCTCAAGTCACTTTTCTTACTCTCTTCGATAAAATCCTTCAATATGTTTTGCCAAAAGTGCTAAAAAAATATTTTTTATAATAATTTTCATACTAAAACCTCATTATCAATGTCACGGACTAATAAATAACCGTTTTAAATAAGGAAACTCAAATACAAATAATAACTATTTAAAATATTAGCTTTCGGGGATATTTAGCGTTCTAAATATGATCAAAACGTTGCGTTTTTATGGGTTTTATGATCAAATCAGCATAAAAATGATATTTTATTGAATAAATTTGTTTCTAAGAACATTAATGAGCACACAATTTCGAAATGCAGCAGACGACATACTACAAATTAGTCAGAAAAGCGAAATTACTACGCGATTTTCTTATTCACTTTTTTATACATCACTTACAGTTTATTTATATCATTTACAATGCCGCGATTAGGACCCCGATTACAATGGGACTTTGACTAGAGTATTTCGGATGGTACGGAACTTTTCTTACAGGTGAAAACTTTGGACGATTTTCGTCTTTTTTAAGTGGATATATCTAATACAGGGTGAGCCTTAACCGTGTTCGTGATTTGTCTCGTTATTTTTTTAATAATACGTAGGGCGGGCGCGGTGCCGGGGGTAGCGTTAGACGCGCTATTTCGTGGAATTTTCAGTCGCCATGCAGCCATTCAAGGAACAGCAGCGCACATTTTGTGCAAACAATTTTTAATTTTTTCCACAAAATTATTACGAAAATATTTTTGTGGAAAAAATTAACAATGATAACTCTGCTAACATTATAACTCCGCCAAAAATCAAATGCATTCTCTAATAAGAGATACACAAGCCCTGCTATTCCCGCTCTCGCGGCCGTAGAAAACACTTTTACCGCGGGTATTTTGTATGTAGAAACGCAAGATAAAGGCTTTTTCAACGAGCGTTTGGAGTAGCAGCTGTAGGTGATATAATAACCAAACCCTGTCGATGCCGTAGAAAAGTCTTTTATCTCGCGTATATACTTACAAAATACACGAGATAAAGGTGTTTTTGACGGCCGCGATAGCGGTTTAGAATAGTACCGCTGAACAAATTTGTACCGTCATGGAGCAAAGGGTCAATCAATGTTATATTTGACTTATTTTATTTTATAACTTACGTGCTTCCACTTTCCATTATGCTGTATCCCAACTCAACTCAGGGCTCTTGGCTTTATAGAGTTTAGGATACTTTTTAAATATTTTTGAGTAATACGTATGTATTTGTATGAATAAATAAAAATAAACTTTAAAAAAATATATTTATATCATCATCATTCCCTTTCCGCACCTAATAGTGTATAGGGCACTGCATTAGTACACCAATCGCAGCATATCTTGATTTTTTTTGTTACATGAAGATAAGATAATCAGTTTTACACTTCAGGTACCAGTCCAGGGACAATGAAATATTCTGGTGTGAAAACAACATTTTAAATCAATATTTCATATCAACTACGTCGGGAATCGAACCCGAGACCCCTTGCTTGGTAGGAAAACGCGCTGACTTTCTTCTTTTTAAGTATATATAATTTTAAAATATTTAAACAATGTTTTTTTTCAATTAAAGCGGAACGGAAATCGGTGTTTAGCCATGTTCACATTCCTTTATACATTAACTTTCTAGAACTGCAAAGGATGTTTGTAGTAAGTGAGGCAACTAAAGAACAAAGGTGAAGTATAATTATTATGATAGTATTTACACGGCAAGATTTTCCGGAAACATTCGCATATTCACGCCTCACACACTATCGATCGCTTGACAATTGAATTTAAAGCGGAAAGATATAATATTTACAAAGGGAAATGAAAACAGATGCATTGTGATGCATTTACAAAAGAGAAATTGTAAAATGAGGAACTCTTTATAAAAAAAAATGTATACAAACATAAAATACTAATACTCTATAGACAGATTTTTTACAGAATTTCCAGTACAAGACATAAGACAAATATACATAAAGACAATTTTAAGACATTTCCATCAAAATCCTAAGAGACTTAATGACGGACAACAAATTTACGACACTAGGCAAAGACAAACGGCAATACTCCTGCTCCCAAATATAAAAACAATTTACGGACAAAGGCATCATACTTTTCTGGGCCCTAAGCCATACAACTTTTTAAGCAAGGACATATTGGCGAACAAAATGAAAAACAATATTTTCAAAGCTAGAGTACATAAATGGATTGCTTAAAAGACTAGACAGGAAGCTGAGGAATATGTTTCATATATAAGAATGTAATTATAGTTTCTTGAAAATCCTTTTTCGTTTTATTGATGTAGGTATGTTTTTTAATTTTTTTATTTCTTTTGAATTTTTACAAAATTGATGTGAAATTATGTACAATTATGTGTAAAATAAATAATACACTGACACTCCGGAACGTGCCTGTGGGCCAGTGGAGTGGCTACATCCATAAATAAAAATAAAAATATATTGAATGTACCGTACCTATAGTATAAACATTTTCGTATAACATAATTTCGTAAACTATGCATAGGCCCTGTAAATGCCTTGACTTCCATATTCCCTTATTTAAGGTATTCTCCATCCCTGTTGTAATCCAACAATGTTTGATTATGTCCAAATGCTTGCAGACCCGGCTGGATTCCCTTCTCAAGAATGTTTTCCCTCTCTGTTGTTAAATAAATTGAAATATGAATAACTCCCTAGGGAGGAGATCCAGCCGGTCTGCAAGCATTGGGACATAATCAAACATTGTCTAGGATAAAACACGGAAGTCCACTTTTTGCTGTTTTGAAGTTTAAAATGCAGAAATAATCGCAATAACCTATTTTACACGTGAATAAAACACACAAATCCACTTTCTTCATAAAAATCCTTTTTTCAAGTTGAAATAAAAATCTGAAGACCACTTTGTTTTAATGCAAAAAACATCAGTCGTGTCAGATATGATATTTTAATATTTATTTATTTATTTCGACGGCTTACGCCTTTGACAAAGTATAAAATAATATTGAAAAACAATTATAATAAAACAAAACACCTGAACACAGTATAAAAATATTGATACATAAAATAAAATGAGCAGAAAATAAGGAAATAATAAAGAAAAATGAAATAAGAAATTATAACTCAGGTATGCAGAAAATAACAATAAATAAAGGGCTTAAATAAAAAAGTATTAAAGTAACAGAGGCGATGTATCATAGCATAAACAGTCAAACAAGTATAACACCTGTACGTATACATATGTACTTTCATAATTCAAATTGTAATTTTTTTATGCTGAAAGTTATTTATGGATTGAAATTATCTCATTTAGTTCAAAAGTTCTGATGTTTTGGAAATCGCAAAATCGCAAAATCACAAATCTTTGATTTCTGTACATTTCGTTCATGTGACTACCGTCCCAATCCTTTAAGGTAGATATAACTTCATTAATCCACTTAGAATTTTACCGACAAATGATGTTTTTTCGGGACGAAAATTAGCTTATGACACTTCTCAGCACTCCCGCTTTTCCCATGTAAAAATCACATTAATCGGTCGCTTAATTTAATAGGCCATTAACAAATAGAAAAATAAAAATAAAATACACAGAACTTCTTCATCATTTCTATGTACATAATAAATAATACGCTTGATACTAAATTACAAAAAAAACAGAAAATCATGAGATTCGTGACGACAGCAAGTCTGTTTTCGTTGCCTGAGATTAGTTACATGATTCTGAACAAATGTGACCTGTCAAAACACCAACCATTCATGAATGTATACTGAACGTTGACTGACAGTGTCAACAAAAATAACTTATTCAACTCCACTGAATGCATGATAAAAAAACAGCGTAAAAATTCGTACTGAGAGTGATATGAATTATGTAATTAATAAGGAATAAAATTGGATTTCCTTATTGGAAATTTTTCTAGACATACAAGAGTTCTTTTTTCAGACCTTAACTAAAATCTCATTTCTTTTGTTTATTATACCCTCAATTTTATATCAGAAAACATAATATGTATTTTTGTAGGTATATGAATAAATAAACAAGAAAAAAAAAACTTTTCACCTTTTGTACACTAGAGATAATTTGAAATACGCATATTATGTTTTTTTTTTAAACATGACATTTCACGCCCTATGGGATAAACGGCACGTATTATGTTACAGCGCCATACTTGTAGTAATGTTTATTAGACGCGCACTCGGCGAGCATAACGTGTGACATCCAAGTGACGTGACGCCAACTGCGAACCGTTTTGCATGTACTTGTTTTTAAACCCGAAAATCATGAGAGAAAAACTTATTTTTCGCTTTAAATATTTAATATATTTTTAACGTTTTTCCCGATTTGTGAAAATAACACACGTCTTCAAAAAAAAAAAAATATTCATGTCACTCGATAAGTTTGTTGACAAAAACTGCTTGTGGACATGTTATAAAATTTTACGTACTTATTTCGTTTATAAATAAACAAATAATTTGGTAAGCTCCAAACATTTTTTTGTGCACATAAGATCACTTTTGCCAGGTAGCTAAGCAAGGTATAATTTCAACATTGAAGAGTTTAATTAATATTCTGTCAAAGTCATCGTAAAATATTTGGTTAGATTTTTTATTATTTACAGTTAGTACATATTGATTTAATTTTAAAAAAAATAGTCTACAAGACTTAGTTAGGTTTATGTGTTTAGTTTTATAATAATCAAATATCACGTTTTTATGCACTGCTGATTTTCCATAAAACATGTTTTTTATTTTGTAATGTTTAAGACGCAAATAAATCAAGAAGTATGTCATCTTATAGCCAATGCAAATGTGTAAATTTGTAATTAACTTTAATTACAAGACATTTGGTAAAAGATTTTTCTACATTTATTGCAGAAATCGACTTTCCAATGCAATTTACTAACAAAAAAAAACACGAATTAGTAATGGCGGGATGTAAATGCCATTTTCTTTGATCTTGTCATGTGTCTATTTAATATACATATTACATATATTAATTATAACGGACTCAGTATTGATGTAGACATTTTTAACTGCACTTTGCATTTGTACAGAAAATTTCTTCATGGGGTCGATTATTTGGGATAGTTGCTGAATGTACATCTTGAGTGGTTTATGCTATGCATATGTGCCGCATGTAATGTATATGTTTGTGTATGTTTTATATGTGCGTTCATGTGTGTGCGTGGATGGCTCGGAGTGTACATTCGGTATTTTTATTTATTTTAATTTATTACCTCCATGGAAAACGCAAATGTCAACAATTATCTTTTTTTCACCTAAAATTCTTATTTATTTTTTGTCACATTTAATGTTTATATCTTTTTAATTTATGAAAACTTAATTGGTCTTTTTATGTTAAAAAATTGTTGTTTTTAATACTGATTTTGTATGACTGTATGTTTTCTAAATAAAAAAAAATAAAATAAATAAAATAAATAATTACAACTGTGTTATTTATTTTTTTAAATATTATAATTGATTAATAGTTTGAATTATGCGGATAAGCCGGCGTTTTTCAAACAGATGTTATGAAACATTTTTAGGTCAATGAAAATGCATAATTAAAAACCATACATTTAGTAAAACTAAGATATTTTTGCATACAATGTATGGAAAGTTCAAAAGTTGTGATACCATAAATTTCATTGCGAAAACGTTAAAATGTCAAATTTTCTAAAGTTCAAATAAAATTTTGACATTACATAAATTTTACCTCACAGTGCATTGTGTGGATAGATTCTTTGACAAACGATAAATTATTACGTAAGGCGTTATTCATTCATACAGACGAACAAAATAATGGCGGCCTCCATGGTGTAGTGGTCAAGACGCTTGACTCACAAACGGAAGGTTCCGGGTTCGGTTCCCGGTGAGAACACAAAAATTAAAATGTGATTTTATCAAGTCTGGGTGTTCTGTGCTGTAATTCACCACTGTAATTGGGCCTCCTGGTCTGTTGTGGTGCAAAAAAAAAACGCATTTTTTATGCAGACGTTTTCTAAAAAAAAATGCGCAGGAGCGACACACACGCGAGCCGAGCCAGTCCCTATAGTTCTAAGGCCCTGTCTGAGCGCGTTCACACGAGGACAATTCGGCCGCGCGCAGTGCTAGGGCTAATCTACTGTCCTGCGAAGAGTCCGTCTATCTCTCGGACAGTTTCTCGGTTCATAGTCCTGTCTTCCGGATTGCTGTTCACACAAAGACAATCGGTACAATGCTGGTACAGGACAACATTGTACTGTCCTCGGGTAAAATTCAGTACTCATTAAATGAGGAACTTCTCCCTTGGGAGTTATTTAGATCTAAATTTATTGAAATTGAGAGGGACACGATTTTTTAAAAAGAAATATGGAAGTCTTGGTATAAGAAAAAGTATAAAAAAATAAAAATGGTTTTCAGGCGGTGCCTAGTAGGTGAATTGGTTCAACCGGATGGATCTCCCCATATGATATAGATTTCAGATCTTTTACTTTACAAGAGTCAACATATGAAAGATTTGAGGAAATGTGGAAGTTTAAACATAGGCAGAATAGTACACAGTGTGTAAAGTATGTAAATACGGTGTGTAAATGCCAAAACTTCCATATTCCCTTCTTGAAAATGTTTTCCTTCTCTACTGCAACAAATTTAGGAATAAATTAAGAAATTACAATAAAAAGGTACAATTTTTTTTAAAGAAAAACATTTTACTTTGCAAACCTCCACATGAGTCAAATGGTCTGTTATTAATTTTGTACAAGTAAACAACATACAATGTTTTTATTAGTTACGTAAACCTTGACGAAGAAGCTTCTTTACTTTGAAACCGGTCGGTGGAAAAAAAAAATTAAATTAGTGGTTAAAAACAAAGTTATTTTATTTATTTTATTATAATGAATAACCACAAAATTAGTGCTTCAAATATGAACTTTGTAAAACACTAATTATTATGGATAACTTATGCAGCGCCATTTTCGTAGTGCAATACTTCAAGGGCGCTTTACAAAGTGATTATATAAAAAAATAAATTCTAATTTAACTTTTCAAATTTATAATTTTAGTCAAATAGTTTACTTTGTTATCAGATGCTACGGATTTATTAAAATGATTTAGAGGACAGGTGGGTTTTAAGATTTATCCGAAACATCGCTTCACTCTCACAGTTTCGCACTTCTGCTGGGAGAGCATTCCATGTCATAGGGCCTGCGACCGCAAATGTAGCAGCGCGTTTATGGTAATTTTTGTTCCAAGTTGATTTTGTGTAACTTCTGGGAAAATATTATCTTATTTTAATGTCTTTCTTGCGTGTATTTTTTTCAAAGCTAATAAACAGTTAGGTCCACAGTAATTTATTTCATTATTAATACGCTTATTTTCTCATTGCAGGTCAGAAGCTAAAAAAACAAAGGATTTGAGCAACGTTCGGCGGAGGAGTGCATTGCAAACATGCGGCAATTATCGATATAATAACCGAACGCATATTCCACACGACAGATGCAACTACTGCACCAGCCAGTAACTTCAGTGCAGTGGGCTAGAGACGACTGAGCAAGACTATGAGGCCGGTGGCGGTGAAAGACAGCGTGGTGAAGCTGCGGACTATTTGCAGTTCTTTTTTCAACTCCTCGCGGTACAGCGCACTGGGCAGCATCGTCAAGGAAGTCGTCAGGATTTAAAAGTATATAAACTATCTATGTTAAGTAACTATGGGGAACAGGAAACCAAAATGACATAAACAGACAACAACGACAGCAAAATAAAATACTGAATCTAGTATATGACCTCCCTTATCTAACACCAACTAAAGAACTCTTTAAAAAAACTAAACAATCAAATATGAATGAACTTTTTTAACTAAAATCTTTAAAATTTATTCATAAGTCAGCCACTGATATTTTTGTAGACAAAGAACTAAAACTTGAAAATAATTGTAATAAACATGAACACAATACAAGAATATCAGAACAATACCACATTCAACATTCCAAAACAAGACAAGGACAATCGAGAATAATAAATCAGTGACTGAAATTATACAATATGAACTACTAGACAAAACTAAACAAAAGACTCAGACAAACTTTTCAAAACGCGTAAAAAAATGTCATTATCAACAACTATAAAAATATAACAATGAAATATTATTTTTGTAAAATGAATGTAATAATCCGTAAGGGTTAATAAATAATTTTCAAATAAAAAATATCTTGCGAAAATTCATAACTGGTGTCCGGCGTCGTGTAATGGCTGAGACAATAGCTTCACGCGCAGGAGTTCTGGGTGCGATTACTTATTGCGATAGTTAAATGTTTTTTTTTCTTAAAGACGGGTGTTTGTTTTGGTGCCGTTATTTACCACTCTAATTTGGCCTCATGTCCTGTAGTTTTGAAAAAAATAAAAATTATTGGGAAGATTGAGAGAAATATGATTATATATTGATTTTTCATAATAGAGGTAAATTCTTTGTATGGAAATATAACTTTTATTGGCACATATTCAAATTATTGAGTAAGGTTTTGTTTTATTTGTAGAACTTAAATTTAACTCAAACTGATTTTTTTACCATGAAACAATGACAGACAACTGGACCCACGTACATTGCATACATGATGTATAATATTGTTAGACCCGTTCACAGCATGTAGTGTGTTATGCAAAAAATAATTTCATAAAAGAATTACGTACAAAAGCTAAATAAACTAGTTAAAAAAAAATACAAAAAAAAAATGCTGTAGTTATAATTATAGCCTTGAGGTGATTTTCACAAAAATGGCGCTATATAAATTACCCAAACATTATTATTAATATTATAGAAATATAATTCAAAAATCAACAAAAAGCGTGGGAAAAAATATTAATAATAAATTATGAAAATAGACCAAAAGATAATATATTATTTTCAAATTCCAAATATTTAAAAATATCTATGTCTTTAGCATTGTGCTTTGAGCCTTATCGCATACTGCCTGTACATGCGAAAGGAGGCATTATGATATCATGTATTCGAGGAGAGTTGCTCAACTCTAAAAATGTCAGTATAACATATTGCAGTATTTCAGTATGTAATTTTGGGGTTAATTTTTATATTATTGAGATAGTGAATAATAATATGAATTATGATGTAATTTTCTCGAATTTTTATTGCTGTAATCCAACAAAAGAACCATAACTCATTGTAACACTAAATATAAACCTCATCACTGGTGTCGAAATATTAAAATCATGAAGGTTTAAATATACTGATCTTTTGTATTCTTAGAAGCGATTATGTACGATGCACGAGTTTATATATAATTATAATCATTTATTTTTTTAGATGCACACGGAATCACGAATACCGAACTCAATAAAGAAGAAAATAAAACACGTGCTGAAATAGTGCAGTAAAATATAAATGCAATTACATATTTAAACAAAATAGATCAATGTTAACAGTCTAACAGCACGGAATAGTGCACATGATCATTTTTAAACAGTTAATGAAAATACTCAGACCATTAAAGGTACACGCAAAACAAGAGCAGTAAAATTTAAACAAACAACCAAATACAGTTTTCGAAAAGAAAGGGTTTTCTCCAATTTTATGATTGATAAAAGCGTGATTTTTTTTACAAAAATCAGTGATGTTCATTTGAAGACCACCCAAGATACACAAAAGAATTTAGACAAAAATTAAAAACCACATCAAAATGGCTGTCGTGCCGGCGTTGGCTGGCGCCATTAAGGTCGCTTCGGGAATAGTAGGTCTCAGCAAACTTGCGGTAGTTCCTGTTCTACTAGCTGCTCTTGCATACTACAACTATGACATGTTTGATCCAGAGAACAGACCATTCAACCAAAAGAATCTAAGAGAGGACTACGATTTTATCGTAATCGGCGGAGGATCTGCTGGAGCCATCATGGCTAACCGATTGACAGAAGTGGAAGGGTACAATGTTCTTCTTCTAGAGGCTGGAGGACACGAACCAGAAATTGCCGATGTGCCAATTTTATCTCTGTATCTGCATAAGAGTAAAGTGGACTGGAAATATAGGTGAGTGAATTTGCGATTTAACAAAAAATGACAACCAACAATGGAACTTAATTTTATCAGGCAGTAGGTATTGTGTCTTTATTTTTTTCAACATAAACGAGTTTCATAAGTATTATTACGGTGTACTTTGCATAATTATACGACGGTAACTTTAGTTTTACCGAGGTTATTTGTCCTATAACATTTTCAGTAAAATTTCCACCAGGCAATAATCCATCATAATCATCATTCCCTCCACGCACTTAAAGATGCATAGGATACTGCATCGGTATCAATGGCACATATCTTAAACATGATGACCAGTCTTACGTTTCAGGTGTCAGTCTAGGGACTACGAAATATTCTAGTGTAAAAACAGATTTGTAAATAAATATTCCAGGTCGATTATTTCGAGTATTTAACCTGAGACTGCTTGCCTGATAATTAAACGCGCTGATCATTAGACCAAGAGACGTTTTATCCATCAAATAACAAAAAATGCTAGAAGAGTTTAAAAACATACATTAAAATCTGCACTAATGCACGTATTATGACATACCTGTCTCGATACTGATATGTCAACTGAAAAAAAAAGAGAAATTGAAATCTTACTTTCGTTTGGATTCCTAATAAATGGGATCATTTGTATATGATGCTTACTGCAATATTTAAAGACCTTTTTAATTTGGTTAAATAAAAACTTAATTTAAATTAAACGTTTTTAAAAATTATCATCTTTCCCCCCCACTAATAAAACTAATCTCGATTGATTGGGTAAGAAAGAGGAATTCTCGTAATATTTTTTAATAGGTGTTGCATAATGTAACAACTCTCATATAGAAAAGTAATAAATAAAATGAATGTATTACATAGTAACACGCGATCATGTATACGTGTATCATATATATAATGTACACAGCAAATAACCCGAGAATGCCGCAGGAAGCAGTTAGATTGCGGTTGGAAACAATTGGAAACGTGCAGTTTATTAAAATTGACGAAAGATTCCCTGAAACATTGATGTAATTATTCATAATAGATCATTTGCATAATAATAATTATGAATCTTACCTATTTTCCTTTGATGACATAATTGAAATTACGGCAACAAAATGAACGGAGCACTAAGCACAGTAATTTCTAATAAAAAAATGACAATCGAAGCTAAACTGGCAGTGCACAACAGAGTTTTAGTCCCGACACTTATGTATGAAAGCGAAACATGGAACTGGCAGAGGAAGGATGAAAACCGAGTGAACGCGGTTGAAATTCGATCTCTTGGACGAATGTTACGAATGATGAAATCAGGCGAGAGTGTAAATCTTAGTCAAGTATAATTGATAAGATTAAGAAAGGGTCTCTGAGATGGTTTGGTCACGTAGAACGAATGGACGACGAAAGAATGGTAAAACAAGTATATATGGCAAAAATAAACGGCAACTAATGGATCATCATTCTAATGGATCAATGTAATATTTTGTAATCACTATTTAAAAAATAAAATAAAACGAATTTGTGGGAAATCAATGTATGACAGGGTTACGAATGATGATATCAGACGAGAGTGTAAATCTGAGTCAAGTTTAATTGATAAGATTAAGAACTTGTATAGCTTAACGACGAAAGAATGGTAAAACAAGTATATATGGCGAAAATGAACGGCAACGTGAGACGAGGACGACCAAGGAAGACGTGGCATGATCAGATAAACCAAAATCTTAAGTCAGGTCAAGTCAAAAGCAGACAGAACCGAAGAGCATGTATGACAAGATGTATGAAAGTGGAAGAAGCTAGGTATGTATGCCAGGATAGACGTGTGTAGCGGTCCATTCACTCTGCCTACCCCTACGGGGAAATGGCGTGATGGTAGTAGTAGTAGTAGTAGAAATTACGTCACGCAGTATACAGTTTATATATTTTTAATTGTTATATTATGTTGAGGAGAGGACGAGGTGTGAAGAATACCTCATCCTAGGAGGAGGAAAATTTTGTAAGTGGACTGTATTGTTGGGGAAGGAAGGTTGCGCAACTCCACTAACCTGCTGATGATGAGGCGTGATGAGTGCTGGAACCTGGCTGGTGAAGTTGGCAGTCGTGAGACGCTGACACACAGCTTGTATGGAGCTGGTGGTCTAAATGGACGCGGGCACAGCTCGCTTGATGAAAGAAACGCACTTCACTCGTAGAATATTATTGGGAACTGATAATATGATGTTTTTTCCGGCACTCACACGTAGAATTATTGTTACACGGAGTGCGCTAGGAAATGGAAAGGAAGGGTAGGTAGATATGGCTTTGGTTGAGAATTGGTCCGAACATACTATAAAAGCGCCCTCTGAAAAAAAAGTTGGGCAGTCAATGCGTCACGAACAGTCCGGATGTCATCTACTGAAAATTTTCAGCAGAAAAAATACGCGACCGCAAAACGTATGCGCCGAGCAAGTTATTGTCCTGTCCATGCGCGTTCACTTGCAGACAATGCGGCCGAGCGCGGTTGTGAGAGTCATCCATTGTACTGTGGAGATAGCCTGCCTGTCTATCTCTAGGACAATGTCTGGGTCCACTGTCCTGTCCTCGTGTGAACCCTGCTATACAACGTATTTATTTTATTGTATTTTTATTTTATTTTGAATCTTGAAGTAGGGCACACATAAACATATTATTATGTGTGCGATAATAATAACAGTAATATCGGCCTCGTGAAGTAGTGGTCAGCGCGTTTGTTTACCATGCAAGAGGTCTCAGGCCCGACATGGTTGACATAAAATATATATTTAAAATGGTGTGATTACACTAAAATATTTCATAGTTGCTGGAGCGTAAGACTGATTATCTTACCTTCGTGTAATAAAAATGATCAAGATACGCTGCAGTTGGTGTACCAATGCATTACCCTATGCACCATTAGGTTGGCAAAGAGTATAGGAATACATATATTTAATAAATGAGTTGTTTTTTAACCTTCAGTTTAAATTTTGTTTTTTTTTTCAATTCATAAATGTTGTTTCAAGTATCATAATATTTTTTTACTGCCTCGTAAAATTGAATTTTGTGATTTCGCCTACTTTTTAAATGGGAAAAATTTATTGTGAGAGAACACTGACTACGTTTTCCACAGAGGGTAGAATACAAATTCTAATGTATAAATCACTGCACAACTCTGCTCCGGAGTATTTAAGGGAACTATACATTCCAGATGAACTAGCTGACAGGCGTCTCACGCTTAGATCAGCAACGTCTACAGCGAGAGGAAAAGTTATTATACCTCTACGCAAACAGCGCACTAAATTTAGTGAACGCGCATTTGCGGTCGCAGGCCCTATGGCAAGGAATGCTCTCCCAGCAGAGGTGCGAGGTTGTGAAAGTGAAGTGATGTTTCGGAAAAAACTTAAAACCCACTTGTCCTCTAAATCATTTGAATAAATCCGTAGCATGTGACAACAAAATAAATTGTTTTAATTAAATTACAAATTTAAAAGCTTTAATTAAATTTATTTATCTATAGAATCACTATGAAAAGCGCCCTTGGGGTATTATATTACGAAAATGGCGCTATATAAGTTATCCATAATAATAATCTAGCGAGACAGTCGGCATTGGCTCCTTGAGGAACTTGAAACTAGTATTTGTTTGATTAAGAGAAAACCTCTCAAAAAAGTAGGCAGTGAGGAAAAAACGCATTAAAAATGGTTCTTCTGTACGTGGGGGCGGACAAAAGCTCAGTTACGTCATATTATATATAAGTACTTTAAACAAAGATAATACAAATAATATCGAAGCCACAATAGACGATAAAATTTTATCGATTTAATGATTACCCAGTAATATAATCGAATAGAAAAGTGCCGAAGATGTTTATCGGATCGATATCCGGCATATGATTAATTTAATGTGCCCTATGGCCGACATAATAATGCAAGTGCTGTCTATCGTCTCTGGAATCGAACCCGTTTTTAGAGAATACGTAGGAGCACGAGAACCCACAGGGCGACTGGTATAAATCAAAAATATTCAATTTAGGTGCACGTCTAGTGTTTAGTTTTTCAATGAAAGTTACGCGGTGAAAAACAGTTTCAGTTACAGCTGAAAAAAACGGTCGTAACTCAACAATAATTATATCAATATTTTATAAATATTTTTTTATTCATTTAATATAATATAACGTTACAACATGTAAACAAAAAGAAATACATCATAAAGCAAAATATAATATCTGTTCAACCATTTTTTGTGAGAATTTGAATTGAAAGGTGTAATTTGTTTAATTGATTTAGAAACATTTATTTTTATTTGTAGTATGATACATTTAATTAATACATTTTTGACAATACGAAATATTCAGCATTTAGCCAAAAACTAGATTGAAAAAAAAATTACATGATTTGAAAAAAATATTTGGGTTTAATTTTATTATTAATTCTGTGTTTCCGAGAATTCACTCTCTCGGGAATAAACACACTGATAGCAAAAAAAAATAATTAATTTGCTTCTTTATTAAACTTCGAGAACCTAGAATTTTAATTTGTTTTTTGCGTATATTTTTATTTTGTTTTATTTTAAATTGTATTTTTTCATTTGTAAATTGTAAAAATATTACCGTGGTTCCACCTAAACGTTTGTCACTACAGGGCACCATTTTAAAAACGCTCCTCCGAGGTATGCACTAAGTGGAAATAATTTAGAGGTAAATGGAGATCGAACTATATTGCATAAGCAGATAATATTATCTTTATACTGAGATGCAACTAATAACCCATCCAGTTACGGGGCCAATTGGCTAAAGTGTCTCGTCCACTTGTCTTTCGGGGGTTTCAGGAAAGAATTCCGATGAGCTCTTTGATTGATGGGCATTAATTGCTTGGCTTGAGAAAATACATCAATTGCTTTCAGAATAGACTATGCACCAGTGGCGAGGCGTGATTTATTTTAAAGGTAATCTACAGAAAATGTTCATTAATTTGTTATTACATATAAGAACATAATATGTATGTAATATAATTATAAATTACTATCTTTTCCTCGGTTCTCTTTAAATCAACTCAAATAACAATTATTATTAACCACACGATATACGTAGCTTTATTTTATACTATTTTGATACAATAGTCGTCCAAAAGTTTATTGAGAAATACCACTATGACATTCAGCAGATATTTCCATTATGATTAAAATGTCAGCACTGGGCAGTTCAGCAGATTCCTTTTAAAATGAATAATGCTAAAAACGGCCACTGCAAACGCCACATGTCCTATTTGGCACATAATATGTCAACGGTATTATATCAAAGAAAAATAGTCCTTCGGAAATAACGTTCAAAATACTAGTTTCCAAATAGAGAATCCTCAAATAATATTTGTAATCTGCAAGCTTGTTTTCATACTAAAAAAACGCGACTAGGTTGAAAACGTAAAATACACTGTACTTTATTGTATGGACAAAGGTGAGATAATCGGCTAGTTTTATCGATCACTGAGAACGGGGTGGGCTCTGGGCGCACTTTACACATACTTTTTTTTGTATGACGATTAATGCGGTGGTGGTGATTTATAATAAACAACAATTATTTTATTTATTTTCCCATAAACATGGTTAATATAAAACATTATTATCGAAAATAATATACAGGATGTTCTTTAAAGCCTGTCACATCCGAAACCAGGATGATCAGTATGAACAAGATGACATATTGGCACATTAAAATAAATTTTTAGAACATTTAAAATTTACAGAAATAAAATATTTAAAAAAACAAATGGTTGCTTACTTCTGCAGGGGAGAAACGAGGAGGGGAAAAGGGGGAGTTCGATATACTGAAAACCGCGCGACGGCGCCCCCTCACTTCTCCCCTGCAGAAGTACGCAACCATTTGTTTTTTTAATATTTTCTTTTTTTTTTAAATCTTCGTTCTAAATATTTTTTAAATATGTTAATATGTCTTCTTGCCCATACTGATCATCGTGGTTTCGGATGTGACAGGGTTTAAAGAACAACCTGTATAATAGAAAGCTGTGGTAAATAATCCCTTTGCGCGCGGTGATGTAAAAGTAAAAGACGTAATATTCTAAAGTTCAAACATTTAAAAAAATAAATAACATAGAAACATACTGTTAAATAGTTCTTTTTCATAACTTTCGCGAATAAACATATAATTTAGTCCTGTTATAGCAAAATACATTAAAAATCACAAATACGCCGCTAATGTTACGCGCGCGCGTTCCCCATCACTATCGTCAACCGACTAAAGACCGCCTGAAGACTGAATCTGTTTTAGACAACACCCGCCGCAGAACAGCGTCTGTCTTCCTTGTTGTGACTTCTATCTTCGTGCTCTCTCTTGTATAAGGATGTGTTGCTGAATTAGCGGACATTCATTCTTCGGGTGGCAAGGATAAATATTTTTTGTATTAACATTTAGCATAGTTGTACAAATTTTACTTTCCAAATCGGGTGTGAAAATGTCCATTTGACGATTATAAAAAAAAAAGAATTTATAATTTTAAAAAATAAGAGAGATATATCAAGTCTTGTGTCCGATGTCGACTATTGTGGCATCACAGCCATACAAGAGTTTAGACGATTCGCCCCTGCTATGCGCATAGTAATTACTGTAATATTGAAAAAACATGTACGCGGAATACGATTACAATGTAGTATTGTAATTTTCTAAAAGCGCGTATCGGAAAATGTACGGTCAACATAATATGTCGTGCACGAATATTCAAAGTTTCCGGATTTCGCGAGTAAAGTTTTACATATCTTAAAAACATGACAATCGAACCCGGAACCCCTGTACGTCAGGCGAGCGTTTTAGCTAATTAATATAAAATATTTATTTAGTATTGACTATAATTTATTCCGTGCGAGACAATGGGTCAATACTGAAATTTAGCCAAAATGCACACGAGGAACGTTGTGAAAATGACTAAGCAACGATGAGCGTAACGACCGAGTTCGCGTAAAATCATAGTCATTATTTCAAAAAAATAAAAAATATGCTATTTTATTAGGTAAATTAACAAAGATACATACTAAAAAAAAAATTAATTCAAAAGTATTCGTCGATATTGAGTATTATGCTATAAAAAACTATGACTACTTCCACTGTCTATTAAAACAATTAGAAATGAGAAAACGTTCAAAAAGGCTATTAAAAATGGATAGTGGAGCTGGATAGAAGTAAAATGGATTGTCTCATTTGCTTAAACCAATATTGAATCAACCGCTCCACAAAGGTAAAGTTTATGTTATGTTTCTGTAATTTTTTGTGCGTTTTATATTATAAATAAAATAGGTGTACATAAATTAAATATTAACTTAAATACGTAGCGTTTAAGACTCTCTGAACATTTTGTTGATTATAATAATAATAATTATGGATAACTTATATAGCGCCATTTTCATAATATAATACCTATCTCTGTATATTAAGTCTTCTTTGTTTATTCTCACATGTAAAAATATAAGACACAACGTCTATTCTCTGTTATTCTGAATCCTCTCTTCTGTACCCATTATATGCAGTTTTAAATATATCAAGACTATTAAAATTCTTGTTAAATGCTTCACATATTTACCATATTAACATATCGGTATCAAAAAAGACTTGATTTACTTGTATTTAATTTTTTAAAACTTTTATTTTATTGATATATTTAAGATTTTTAATATTTTTATGTAAACATTATTATATTGTGGTACCAAAATGTTTAAAGAGAGAAATCCCTGCAAAAAAAAACTGCTTTTGCAGTTTGGCGGGAATTAAAAAAAATGTTTAGAAGAATGCTTAGGTGAAAAAAATTTCAATAGAAAAAAAATATATATACTAGGGATGGTAGAATGTTTTTGATGGCTAGTTTTAATATTTTATTTTATTTTTACAGCCCTTACGTAAAAAAAATAAGTAGAAATATACTAACAATACTAGAGCCAATTAAAAAAATCCACTGTTGATCAAATAAAACATAATATATAATAAGAGAGTTGACGTAATAATAATTATGGATAACTTATATAGCGCCATTTTCGTAATATAATACCTCAAGGGCGCTTTACAAAGTAATTATATAAAGATATAAATTTAATTTTAACTTTAACTTTTTAATTAAAGAAAAATAATGTACTTTTTCATACTACTTTTCCACCACATACATGCTAAGAATTTATTCAAATGATTTAGAGAACAAGTGGGTTTTAAGTTTCTTCCGAAACATCACTTCACTCTCACAGTTTCGGATTTCTGCTGGGAGAGCATTCCATGCCATGACGTAATTGTATGCGTGTGACGTTTGCATTCATGTGTGTGTATGTGTAAACGAATGAGGGAGAATATGTGTGTGGGTGCGTAAGTATAAAATAAATAAATCAAAACTTGTAATTCTATTGAAAAGGGTACAGGAAAGAGCTTGGTAAGAAGTTTGATTTTCAAAAAAAATAGTTTAAACGTATTTTCGAAACCTTTTTGTAAATATTTTAGTCCAGAAATGTTAAAATTGTATTTTTTAAAAGTTTGGTTAATTTCCAAACCCTTTTCTGAAAAAATCATTTATATTACGAATATCAGACAGTCTATATATATATTGATATATATTTTAGAATAAATTAAAATAAAATAAAATCACTTTGTTTTTATGTGCCACATATATTTTTTATAATTTGACAATCAACTAGTTTCGGCAATACTATGCCTTCTTCAGGGTTTATTACAAACTAACGTAACATATATAAATTTTTCACAGTGAAGGTAGAGTGGGCGTGGCTACGGGAGTAGAGAAGAGAGGGGGTTTGTGTGTGGATTTAGAGAGAGGGAACATATTTAAAATGGGACTATTACTAAGATTTATTTGATTATTAATAATATTTACAGCAAAAGGCAAATTATAAAAAATATATGTGGTACATAAAAACAAAGTGATTTTATTTTATTTTAATATGTCAAATAATAATGTTCCACAAAGTAAGTGCTTCAAATATCAAAAAAAAAAAAAAAAAAATTTAATTGATAAACCCTTACGGGTTACATACATTTAACAAAATATTATTACTTTTAAAATTCACATTCTACTGTTAATGATAATATTTTTAACATATTTTGTAAAAGTTGTCCGAGTCTTTTGCTTAGTTTTGTCTGGTAGTTTATTGTATAATTTCAGTCCATAGTTTATTAGTCTCGACTGTCCTTGTCTCGTTTTAGAAGGTGATGAAATGATATTTTTCTGATATTCTCGTATTGTGTCCATGTTTACTACAATTATTACAATTCATTGAATTCAGTTTAAATTGACGCGCTTGAATTTTCTTACGCAAATTTCCAGGACCCAGCCGCAGTCCTCTGCCTGCCAGGCGATGGAGGACAAGCGCTGCTGCTGGACGCGCGGCAAGGTGCTGGGCGGCTCCAGCGTCCTCAACACCATGCTGTACGTGCGCGGCAACCACCGCGACTTCCGCCAGTGGGAGGCGGCCGGCAACCCGGGCTGGGGCGCCGAGGACGCGCTCTACTACTTCAAGAAGTCCCAGGACCAGCGGAACCCCTACTTGGCCAAGACCAAGTACCACTCCACCGGTGAGTCCCGAACTTCACCAATCCAACAATGAATGCCAAAAGATTACAGAACTTCTTTCCAATTAATGTTAAGCAAACATTAGTCCAGAGCTTGCTTCTTCCACTCCTTGACTATGCGGATGTATGTTATCCAGATGCTAACTGTGAATTACCTAATACGTTAGAACGATTGCAGAATATTTGTATACGTTATATCTTTGATCTTCGCAAATTCGACCACATAACCGAATATCGCACGCAACTACACTGGCTCAGTATCAGGTATAGAAGAAACTTTCACATTCTATCACTTCTTTCAAATATTTTAAATAATCCCACTTCGCTTGTTTATTTAAGAGAGCTCTTCCAACCTCTACCACAACACGGGCTATCTCTTCGTTCTAGTAACGAGAGAACACTTTTAATACCCTTCATCGCTCTATTTTTTGCCTCCCCCTTCACAGTAGTAGCTACTCGATTGTGTAATAATCTACTCACAAATAATTTGTGTAATCTACAAGTTTAATCTAGGATAAAAAACCCGCACTGGGGTTAAGACATTCAAAATATAGTATACTTATTTGTATGAAAAAATAAGCTGGAATAATCGGCTAGTTTCTTGGCTCACCGCAGGCGCTGGCTGCGCTTTATTAATATTAATATTTATATTAGGATAAAAATACGAACGGTGGAAATGATTTAAAATAAACAGTAATTATTTATTTGTTTTTCTGTAAATAAAGTGACAGTAAAAAATTATTATGGTTAGTCAAATATAATGATAAGCTGCGAATAATCGCTTCTATACACGGTTCGCCCCTGCGATGAAGGTAGCCGTTCATAATCGCGGCCCTGAACACAACTTTTCAATTTGTATAATTCTTATACCAGTTAGATTAATCAACACGTTTTGACGTTAGAGACGTTAGAGACGTCACTTCTTTATTCACATTTAAGTCAAGATTGAAATGTCACTATCAAAATAATTAAGTTATTCCTTTATCCTTCTTCTTGCCTTCCCATCCCCTCTCCTCTCTTCATAGCATAGTGTTATTATTTTTATTTTGTTAATCTTTGTTTTTAATTTTGAAAAAATCGTAAGATTCAATATGTCCATGTACTTGTAACTTTTTCAAATTGAACGGTTTGGGTTGATAGAAAGAAATTGTTTTAAGGCAATATGCCCGCCCTTATATGTAGGTTCATAAATTGTATATGTATATAAAGTGTCAAATAAATAAACGCTTCCATTGGAATCACTTTTAGAGTAAATTGAAATAATCCGATTAATTGGAAAAGTAATGATAAAAGTCGATTAAATGCTGTAGAAATGCGATCCCTCCAGCAAATGTGTGGTAAAGATGTATGATAGGTGCACAAATGTCGAAATCCGTGAACTGTGTAAGGCTGAGACATGCATTATGGACAGAATCAAGAAAGGGGTGCTGCGTTGGTTGGTCTACATGTAGAGCGAATAGAACGGCTAAAAGGATCTACGATGCGAATGTTGATGGACGCAGAAAACGGATGTGGAAGACCGAGAAAGACATGGCACGATCAAGTCCATCAAATACTTGAAGATGGACATGTCAAGAGTATGAATAATCGGCGTGCGTGCATGAAAAGATGTATGAATGTAGAGGAAGCGAGGTCTGTTATGCAAAGACAGAGTGATATGGCGTTCTATCCTCTGTGCCTACCCCTACGGTGAAACGGCGTAATGGTTTGTTTGTGAAGTTTGTTTGAAATTTATTAAATTAAACGCTTTATTATAACAATATTTTGAGTTTGTCCAAATATTTCTAGACAAATACTGGATTTCACCCCCGTGGAAGTCATATTGACAAATAACACCAGTTTACAATAATTACATCCAAGAAGTTTGAAAATTGGAAAATTGTTTTCAGGCGTTGTCTAGAATGCCTAGTGTATGAATAATAATTGGATCAGATAAATCTCTTCGCAACAATAAAGGTTTCAGCTCTTTAACATCACCACAACCAACAGATGGAAGAATTGAAGAAATATGGATGTACAAACATAGGCAAAATGGTGAATGTTACACAGTGTGGAAAGTGACCATTTAAACCAGCCAATGACAGGTCATAAGCACTGTAAATGAATAAACTTCCATGTTTTCTCCTCTAAAATGTTCTCCATCTCCGATGTGCTTTGTAAAAAGACCTAATTTTATTTTAAAGCACTTCTATATTAGTTTTGGAAAGCACAAATATTTCCATCTACAAATGACGGTATAACTACACCCTATCAGGGATGGTATTCTAAATCTTCTCGCGTAGGCAAGAACTTTTGGGATTTTTATTTTTTTTGCATGCAACTACACTTTACTTCATATATGGCCACGCTGATGATTAAACGTCAAATAAATACAAACACGTGAAATCAAACCTGATGATTATAATTTTAAACATTATTGTTACAAATCATTTAATTAGGTTGAATTGACCAAACTGTATTGGTTTTGTTCCGTTTTTTAAACCGTTTTATAATGTCGAACTATGAAATGTGTCGGCCTCATGGTGCAGTGGTCAGCACGTTTGCCTACCATGCAAGAGGTCTCGAGTTCGATTCCCGACATGGTTGACATGAAATATTTATTTAGAAAAGGGTGTTTTTACACTAGAATATTTCATAATCCCTGGACTGGTACCTGAAGCGTAAGACTGATCATCTTTCCTTTATGCAACAAAAATGATCAAGATACACTGCGATTGGTGTACCAGTCAGTGCCCTATGCACCATTAGGTGCGGAAATGGATTGATAATAAATGTTAATTTTAAAACTGTTTTTTTTAATTGGCCATTTGACGTTCAATCATCAGTGTGGCCATATACGGAGCAAAGTGTAGTCGCAAACAAAAAAATGAAGCCTCCTACCCCCGCAAAAAGATTCAAAATAGCACTGCACATGTAGATAGAAAGATATAATAGACGTTTCTCAGCCAGGACATCTGTCGCCTTCCAACTCCACGCTTTCCCTTGATCATCCCATGATTATCATCGTGATTAGCTGTAGACTGTAGATGCGCACATTTGCTTCCGCACATGATATGGCCCAGATATGAGAGTTGTCTCTGTTTTATTGAGGATAGTAGTTTTAAGGAATGAGTATTAATATTATATATCTTTACAGGTGGATATCTAACGGTGCAAGACTCTCCGTACAATACACCCCTCGGAGCTGCATTCCTTCAGGCTGGCGAAGAAATGGGATATGATATCGTCGATGTCAATGGAGCACAGCAGACAGGATATGCTTTCTTCCAATACACCATGAGGAGAGGATCCAGGGTCTCTACCTCAAAAGCGTTCCTGCGACCTATCCGTAACAGACGACAGCTGCACGTGGCTATATTCTGCCACGTTACGAAGATTCTCATCGACAAGGTGACTAAGAGAGCGTACGGCGTAGAATTCATAAGAGAAGGAGTTAAACAAATTGTATACGCGAAGAGGGAAGTTATTCTCTCCGCTGGTGCTATAAACAGCCCACAACTGCTGATGCTTTCAGGAGTAGGACCTAAAAAGCATCTTAAAGACATGGGGATCGATGTAATACATGACTCCCCGGGTGTTGGTCAAAATCTACAGGACCATATAGCCGTGGGAGGACTAGCTTTCCTAGTCGATCATCCTGTTAGTACTCTTCTAAGTAGACTAGTAAATATCAATTCGGCCATAAGATACGCCGTGCTGGAAAATGGACCGCTAACGTCCAGCGTCGGCTTGGAAGCTGTCGCTTTTATTTCCACAAAGTACGCAAATCAGTCCGACGACTGGCCGGACATAGAGTTCATGCTGACGTCGTCTTCCACGAATTCCGATGGAGGAACGCAGGTGAAGAACGCTCACGGGTTGACGGATGAATTCTACAATGAGGTGTTCAGAGAGATTGATTTCAAAGACGTGTTCGGAGTTTTTCCGATGATGTTGCGTCCGAAGAGTAGAGGATTTATAAAGCTGCAATCGAAGAATCCTCTCAGATATCCACTGCTTTACCATAACTATCTTACGCATCCGGATGACGTGGGGGTTTTAAGAGAAGGCGTAAAAGCAGCTCTGGCCATCGCTGAGACGGCGGCAATGAAAAGATTCGGGGCAAGGTTCCACAGTAAGCAACTGCCAAACTGCAAGCACCTACCTCACTTTACGGATGAGTATTGGGATTGCGTTATCAGACAGTACACCATGACCATCTATCACATGTCTGGAACCTGCAAGATGGGACCCTCTTCAGACCCACTAGCGGTGGTCGACCCGCAGCTAAGAGTGAACGGGATTCAGGGGTTGAGGGTTATAGACGCGAGTATAATGCCGACCATAACCAGCGGGAACATCAACGCGCCCGTGATGATGATAGCGGAGAAAGGAGCCGACATGGTTAAGGAATTGTGGAAAAAAAGCGCGAGGAAGCGGAGAAGACGAGGTCTCAATCAAACTTGCATCGACGATTGTCACCATCGCGAGCCTTATGTTAGTGCCAAGAAAATTTACGCTAAGTTTTTGAAACATGAAAACGACGAAAGATGATTTATTTAATTTATTTATATATTGAATCCAATATAAAATACAAATACATAGTTAGAAAAAATGTTTATACAATAGGTAGGTACATTAAATTTATATAATTTTTTTATGGATATAGCCACTCCACTGGCTCACAGGCGTTCCGGAGTGTCAGGGTATTATTTATTTATACATAATTGTACATAATTTCACATCAATTGTGTAAAAATTCAAAAGAAATAAAAAAATTAAAACATACCTACATCAATAAAACGAAAAAGGATTTTCAAGAAACTAAAATTATATTCTTATATATGAAACATATTCCTCAGCTTCCTGTCTAGTATTTTCAGTGATCCATTTATGTACTCTAGCTTTGAAAATATTGTTTTTCATTTTGTCCAATATGTCCTTGCTTAAAAATGATATCAAAGCATTTTCCCTCGTAGTTGCTAAAGACAATTATTAGTAGTATGCCCAGAATATAAATGTAACTGCGGACCTTTTTATGCGTATAATGATATATATATATATATATATATATATATATTAATTTATGTGAGAAATTTCACTACACAAGGTCACAAACACTTGACATTTAAATTTGTAAAAAATCGACTTAATATTTTGAGTTAGAGAGCGAGTAGTTAATACTGACCTAGTCTTGTAAGTCAAGGTGGATTACTCTTTGTGAGAAAAAACCTAATTATACAACTTATTGTAAGAATGTCGTTATTGTAATGTTCAGGGATTTCTAAGTGTTAATATTAACTGCTAAGACTTTTGATGAACTTGTAAACTGAAAATTTCGTAATTAAAAAGGCAATTCGTTATTTAATTATCGCATATAACGAATATTTGTAAATTTAAAACAATGGATAAATTATTACCCATAGAAATATATATTTTCGTATTTATAAAGATTTTTCATAAAACTGTAAAAATTAAAGCTCAACACCAATAATTATGTTATACAACATATTATATGTAAATATTATGATTTAATTTATATTATGTGATTTTGAAGCCGTCCTAAAATAACTTTCAACAAATAACAAAAACGATAGATTAAGATTTTTTGGTAAATTGATTAATCGAAGAAAATAATGCGAATTGCAAAATAAATTTCTCCTGGCTATTTAATTGATTTAATGTACGTGTGGAACATTATTGGTACACCAATTATATCGTGGCATATCTGGATAATTTCATAAAGGCAAATTATGCGCTAACACTACTCCTTAGGAAACTTAGAAAAAAATACTGTGAAAAATAACACAACACTTTATTTATGAGGTCAGTGTGATTGCATGGGTATTGCAGTGTACAATTGTTAGTATGGATTTATTAAACGAAATTGCACATGATTTAATGTAGGATAAACAAAATTGACAGCCGTTTGAATTACAGACATTCACAAATAGTTTCGGATAAATTTGACATTACAAACAATGTGTGTCTATAAATAGATGCGCACAAAATATTTTGCTTTGTTTCGTCACAATTATTATCGATTAAAAAATTTAGATTCATTTTGCTTAAATTGTAAACTTTTATTTATTTTGTATGTGTGTACAGTTTGCGTGTATACCGAATTCTGAAGTTGAATTCATTGAAATTAGTTGGTAAATATTGATTCTATAAGTATTATTAATTCTTTTAATGTTTATGTCAGTATTGTAGGTTTAGTTAAAAAGTTACCTAAATCAAAGATAAACATTGCTCAAAATTTGTGTAAATAAAAAAATTGACATGTTTAATTTTAAATATATATTACAAGTCGTCTGTCTTTCTTTATTTTTTTAATAAATTATAAATTAAACTGAGCATTTTTATTTGTACAAGCAACGAAAATTATTATTTTAACACCATTATTTATCAGCGAATCCCACTCCTCGCATGCATCGCAAGACCTTCGCTGCCGACAACTGCAGGTCCTCACTGAAGCTTGGAAGAAGCGCGGCATCAGCCGAAAAAGGCAATGAGGAAGTTCAGTAGTTTATTTTTATTTGTTTAATAACTAAGCCAATCAAAAAATATGTTAAGTTTTGCAATTTTGGAAATCATCAACGAAACTTCGAAATTACACCGCCCGCGGCGAATATGACATACACTATGATTATAAGACAAGCTTGAAAAGACAAGTATATGAATCGTGCATGTTGCCGGTGACAACATACGGACGAGAAACCATGTCTATAACACAAAAAAGTACACTATGATTATAAGACAAGCTTGAAAAGACAAGTATATGAATCGTGCATGTTGCCGGTGACAACATACGGACGAGAAACCATGTCTATAACACAAAAAAGTACACTATGATTATAAGACAAGCTTGAAAAGACAAGTATATGAATCGTGCATGTTGCCGGTGACAACATACGGACGAGAAACCATGTCTATAACACAAAAAAGTACACTATGATTATAAGACAAGCTTGAAAAGACAAGTATATGAATCGTGCATGTTGCCGGTGATAACATAAGAACGAGAAACCATGTCTATAACACAAAAAAGTACACTATGATTATAAGACAAGCTTGAAAAGACAAGTATATGAATCGTGCATGTTGCCGGTGACAACATACGGACGAGAAACCATGTCTATAACACAAAAAAGTACACTATGATTTTAAGACAAGCTTGAAAAGACAAGTATATGAATCGTGCATGTTGCCGGTGACAACATACGGACGAGAAACCATGTCTATAACACAAAAAAGTACACTATGATTATAAGACAAGCTTGAAAAGACAAGTATATGAATCGTGCATGTTGCCGGTGACAACATACGGACGAGAAACCATGTCTATAACACAAAAAAGTACACTATGATTTTAAGACAAGCTTGAAAAGACAAGTATATGAATCGTGCATGATGCCGGTGACAACATACGGACGAGAAACCATGTCTATAACACAAAAAAGTACACTATGATTTTAAGACAAGCTTGAAAAGACAAGTATATGAATCGTGCATGTTGCCGGTGACAACATAAGGACGAGAAACCATGTCTATAACACAAAAAGTAGCCAGAAATTAAAATGCACGCAACGATCCATGGAAAGACAGATGCTCGGTGTATGTCTAAGAGACAGAGTAAGAAATGAAGAAATGAGGCGCCGAACCGGAGTCGTGGATATCATGGACCGTGCAGCGAAATTAAAATGGCAGTGGGCAGGACACTTGGCGAGACAAAATGATGGCAGGTGGACACCCAGAATAATAAAGTGGAAACCATGGGCAAACAGAAGAAGTGTTGGAAGGCCACAGAAAAGATGGGTCGACGGCATTGCCTCTATTGCGGGTAAAACATGGATGATGAAAGCGGGTGATAGGAAGGAATGGAAACGTTTGAAAGAGGCCTTTATCCAGCAGTGGAGAGAATAAGGCTGAAGAAGAAGAAGAAGATGATTATAAAGTCAGTAAGATTTTCTGTGAGACATTTAAAAGTAGAGCCCCGCACCCCCTAAATGTCAAAACACGCTTGAAGTAAAAAAATACATAAAAACGCTATAGTTGATTAGTAAACGCGTGTTCACATTTCTTTTTTTATTAATAAATTTCATAAATGGTACATGTTTTTTAAATATTTAATACAAATCTACTTTTATACATCTAGTAAATGTTATAACTGTAACTCTCCAAAAAAAGAGACCAACTCTTGTGCTTGGAGAGTGATTTACACTGTTATAGTTTTTATTTATTTATTAGAGTTAATATAATTTGCATATAAGAGTACATGAGAAAAAAATATAGGATATATAAAGAAAAACAAAAAATAATAACACATTCATGCTATTTAAAATAAAATGCAGTTTTTACACGGGTTCAAAAATTTTTTTTAGATTTACTTTGAATTTATTTATTGATATATTAGTTTTCATAGTTCTTAGTTCATTGGGGAGATTATTGTAATTTTTCACACCTTTGAAGACAACATTCACTTGTGACCTTGCAAAGTAGTTCATTTTTATGATTTTTTTTATTAATTTAATATCCAATTTCCAGTAAAACTGTAATGTAATGTATTTATTTGAGATAGTTGAACAAAAAATATAAATTTTAACAACTAGTTAAACCGTTACTTTTAAACAATATTTACATAAAAATAATTTCAAAAACAAAACATCGTTATTAAATCCTGATGCTTTCCGATAACACTCTATCTACCGATATGAATTGTTTTTAAGAAAAAAACATCGCCACCCCACGAAACGATGCGATAGACCCAGCATCCCTAATCTCTTTTGACAACTCATTTATCTCTCTCAAGTCCTTTACGGTACAGATTGTTCTGAGTTGCCAGGATTCTTGTTTACTGAACTTCATCATTGACTATTAAACCAAACTCTGGGTTTTAATGTTGAAGTTTTATACATTTTCTGAATTGATACATGGGAACCTAGATTTAAAAACAGGTATCATGATTAACCTTTGATAAGTTGTGTATAATAATGAAGAAATAGAAAATGGTGCCCACATGGAAGCTGACACAAATACTGCCTTAAGAATTTATGCATGATTATTTTGCAATAAAACTTGTAAGAGCCAGCCAGGTAACCCATAGCGTACCTATTTGATCACACAGCTAGCGACCGGTTTTTACATCAATCTATTCTTACAATATAATGTATTCAGTGGTATAAAGTTGATATACAGGGCAAATAAATGTTTGTCGTAGAAGATGACATTTGCCGTTGACAATGGAGTCCTGGTGCCGACGCTTATTTATTTATTATATATACGGCGGTTAAGCCACATTTAGTCTATGTGTGTATGGCACATTTACTAGGTTGGAGCGTTAATATTTATTTGTTACCTACTAGGCCCTGGTTAAGATGTTGCAATGCCTACCGTGGGTATATTATCCCGGCCCCATAATTACAACTGAACTGTCATCATGTATGCATGTGACTTTGATTTTCTCACCGCGATCGCGAATAAGTTATTTTTGCAATCAATATCCACTGTGTCGTGTAATTGCATAAACTATTTAAGAAACCACGTCAAGTGCTCCTCCTTCCTAACCACAGGATCTGATCTTTTAAAATTTACAAACCTAAAACGTATCTCTTATTTACTACTTTTCTTCTATATTTCACTGTTTTACGATAAATCTTTTATTATTTTTTTACTATACATAACTTTTATTAAGTTTAACCATAACAATTAACTATGTTCTCTTTCTATTATATAACTTTGTATTTAAGTTTAATTTTGTACAAATGGACTACGGACGTTAGTTATAATAATAAAAAAATATACCTTTAAATAGTACATAAGCAACCCTTGAAAGACTTTTTTATTTCTTAAAGCAATGATTAGTGTTTTAATTTTAAGTATTTAATTTGAAAAGTTGGTGCAGCGACATCTATGAATATCAATCCATAGTAAAACTGAAAAGTTTTGTTCATACAATACCGTACGAATTACCTTCACCTGTAACTAAATATTTTAGCGTGCGTAAACAGATGGCGCGGTGGAATTTTAGCATATTGTATTCGATGTTAATATAAATTTGGTCTATTTTTTCTTAAATTTAATGAGCACCAAAAGTAGAACGAAATGGTAAAGGTAATACGTTATTTGAAAGTAAATTTTCTGTTCTGCAAACTATTGTTATTGATAATATTGATGTTTTCTGTTGATATTTTTTGATAAAAATCCATAGTTAATAATTTTGATAAAATTATAAATAAACTTATCAATAAAACTTCATGGTTTAGTTTAATTTTTTTATTATTTTGACCAGCAAGCGCTTTTGCCAAAGTGTTCTTTTCCCACCTTTTAAATAATAAATGCTTAATCCCAATTTCGGTTCAATAACTCTGTTTTTAATTTTTTTTCTGTCCCCTGTTAAAATGCTTATTTGATCTTCTTATCTCCAAAATATGTTAGAAATAGTATAAAAGCTGGAAACGTTGTAAACAATTTACCAGTGTTGGAGATGCCTACTTAGGCGAAAGCGCTCGTTGGTCGAAATAAAAAAAAAGGAAAACTAAACCAAGAGGTTTTATTGATAACTTTATTTATAGTTTTATCAAAATCATTATTGTGTATTGCTTTAACGTTACACGTAACATTTGATTTGATTACAAGCCTTCAAAATGGAATGTCAAGTAGACGAAAGAATATTTCCGACACCTTTTTCTGTTCGCTTTCAATCACAGTAACTAACTATAACTAACTAACTAACTAACTGGTAAAAGAAGAAGTACAAAAAAAGGAAAATTATTTTTAGGCGTTGCCTAGTAGGAGAACCCACGTGATAAAGGTTTTAGCTATTTTACTTCACAAAAGTAAACAGATGGAAGAGTTGAGGAAATGTGAACGTTTAAACATAGACAGAGTGGGGAATGTTACAGTGTGTAAAACGGCCACTTAAACCAGCCAACAGCAGATCATAAGCCCTGTAAATGCCTAGACTTCCATATTCCCCTCTCAAAAGTGTTTTCCCTCTCTGTTGCAACAAATTTAGATCTAAGTGACTTCCTAGGGAGGAAATTAAGCCTGTCTGCAAACAATTGGACATACTTAAAACATTGTTGAAATTCAATTTAACTTGAATTAATTACATTTGATAAAAAATAGATCGGATAGCGATACAAAGAAAGTAAAAACAACATAAGATACAATACATAATTGAAATTAAATTCTTTTACATAATTGTAAATTATTCAAACATGCCATCAACATTTATGATACATAATTAGTACCTAATGTTAAAATAAGTAAATTTTGTGTGCGGGCGGGTAAAAAATACAGTTCTCTGAAATTACGTATAATTAATTAGTTGTGTTACAAAACCGCAGTGATGAAGACCAGCTCTGAATGCTGGACTGTAAAGAAGGTGCATCAACATAAACTCTACACAATAGAGATGAAGATCGTCAGTTGCTGGAATTCCGAATAGGCTTCAGGAGATGCATCCAACAACTCTACTTCGAGCGGTATATTCTGCCGTGTTTCGTTCCCATATCTCCTATTTGCCTGTGTCTGAGGATTTGCGACGACGATTTGAAAAAGGGGATGGCGGAGATACATCTTTGTATATATATTGGCGGCCTCCGTGGTGTAGTGGTCAAGACGCTTGACTCACTCTCGGAAGGTTCCGGGTTCGATTCCCGGTGAAAACACAAAAATTAAAAAATGTGATTTTTCTCAAGTCTGGGTGTTCTGTGATGTAATTCACCACTGTAATTGGGCCTCCTGGTCTGTTGTGGTGCAAAAAAAAAAATGAAATGAAAATGAAAAAAAAAAAAAATATATATATATATAATTCTTTTGTACGTGTGATGTCACTGAACTCCTCCTAAAAGGCCTAACCACGCGGTTTTCAGCGAAATGTAGATCTTTGCGCTGCAAAGAAATTTTCAATCGAATCTGTAAAAAAGAAGTTAGAAGCATAAATCTTTTTTTCATCGACCCACCAGGGTTGCATTTGACGAGAATGCATATTTAAAAAACGGAAGGGTGTTGTTTTTTTGTGTTTAAAAAAAGTTTACTTTTGAATGTTTACAAACAACATTCGCTTTTTATGGATCCCAATCAGATTATTTCCTTACATTCCTTATAATTTCATTCCATTTATTTCTTTTTGCAGAATTTTTGGGAATACTAAAATAATATTAACTTACATTCAATACATTTTTGAAAATTGCATTTATGAAGAAAGTGCACCCCTGTTGGTGAGAAGAGCCGAGTTTAAGATTAGCAAAAAGAATTATATATTTAAAAATTAATTATTTAATGTTTTGGAATTCAACTATGAGCAAGTACCTAGGTACCTACTTATCAATGAAAAGTCATTTTCCAAGGTAATAGCAGGCAAGCCAACATTTGGACAGGACAACGTCTGTCCGGTCCGCTAGTGTTATATAAAATAGAGCATTTAGAAATGTATACTCATATTGACATATTAACTGGTAAGATAAAAAAACTTATTTACTGCTTTAAAATTTTAAGGAATGTTTTGAGCTCCAGCTCCAAACTTCTACGAAACTTATATTTTGCACTGTGCTAAATCATGATTGGATACGGTTTTGTGGGCTGGGGTGGAGCCGCTTTATCTATACTAGATCCATCAATTAAAGTTCAAAAAGCAATTACATGAATCATTTTCAAAAAACCATTTCAGTGTCATTCAGAACCACTATTTAAGAAATCAAATGTTTTGAATGTGAGACAGTTATTTATAACGACCCTGTTAAAATATGTCCATGATAAGAAACCTCAACTAGTTAAAATACACTCTAAAAAATCCAGAGCCATAACTAAAGGTAGTCTTGTGGTTCCTCAAATGAAGACAATCTTTACCCAAAGACACTCAAGAAATTACTCATTTTTCAAAAATACCTTCCCAGCTGAAGCTAAAGAGTGAATCCTCGGAATTGGAAGAAGTCAGATGGGTGAGGTTCTAGGAATAAGAATTTAATGCTGCCTTCAATCTTCAATATTCAATGTCTATTTTTCATTAATTTTATTTATACATAATTTAATTTTCTGTAGTTCTCTTTACTTAGGTTTTTCATTTTTGGAATTCGAACTCTTAGTTGCCAATTTAAAAAAAAAATACAAATTTTAATTTTGTTTTATTAACTTTTTTGTCATATATTATTTTATATCGTTTTCTTATCATTATTTTAAATTTTTAAATATCTTCATAAATGTTTTTGGTGTATTATTATGTTATTTCTTTATTTTTATTACAATGTAGTACTATAATTGTTATTATAATGTTATCTAGTGTATATATATATTATAAATGTAGCTTTAAAACAGGTATTTTTGTATCTAGTGAAGCTGCTATGATAATTTTCTTGCAATTCAATTCGATATCAATTACTTATTTTGTTTTATTTTGTATTGCATGTATTCATTTTAATTTTTTGCCAATAAACGCCGTATTTTGGCACTGAACCTGATTTCGTTTTTCAATAGACTAATACGCAAAAGAAATACAATCTACTACAAATATTATCCCATTTAGTATTCTACCCATATATTATGATAACGAACACTTTACTACTAATATTACAAAATAAATTCGGCACCTTAAGAGGATAAAACACGAGAGTTCACTTTTTGCCGTTTTAAATTTAAACGTGCATAAATTACCGCAATAAGCTACTTTATACGTGAATAAAACACCGAAGTCCACTTTCGTCATAAAATGTTTTTTTGCAAAACGCATCAGTAGACCCAGATACGCTATTTCAATATGTGCTTTTACTGTCAAAATAATCGTGGTTTTAGATTGAAACTAATATGAAATTATGATTAAAAAGTTATGGATGCTCGTATACTATAAAAAGAAATCGCACAACCATAAAATCTTGTTATCTGAACATCCCATTCAGTGTGACTCTCGTGGTTATAAAATTAAACTCCGAGCTAGCAATAATATTCAATAAATATGTTTCAGTCTACACTTAGAAGGTTGCAAAAATTCTTACAAGCATTACTACCACCCATTCTAGATTACGCTGATGTTTCCATGACTGATTTAGGCTGTGAGCAACTCGATAAACTTGAACGACTTCAGAATACATGCATCAGGTATATTTTTGCCGATATAAACTTCTGCCTATTTATTTTCAATCAGCATCTATCCAGTCTATAAATAATTATCATGTCCCACTGAAAAATTGTTTTCTGAAACTGTTCCTCGTTAACTCTTGACTTAAGCTAGGGTTATATGTATTACGTTAAATTATCATTTAAGAATTCTGAAAATTGTCCAATATACATTTTATTTTCTTAACCTAATTAATTGTAAATGTCCCAGAATGAGTTTGTCAACTTATAGGAGTACAATTATGTAATGTGCATATTTTGTTTTTTTTTAAAGATGATCAGTGCGATAAGGTTGGATAGAGTAAAGAATATGCATATTGGAGGCAATTTCAGGATGGCTTCAGTTTGAGAGAAGATGACGGAATGCAGACTTATCAGTGAGTCAAGGAATATGTGGTGGATATGGATCTTAAACTTCATAGAGGCCGAAGAGGTAGAGCTGAACCAAGTGCCACAGGGTGTCGGCCTTGTGGTGTACTGATCGGTGCGTTTGTCAGCTATTGAATAAATGAATGGCACAAAACAATAATTTGAATACAATACAAATCAATTTACCCTTTGTTATTTTAAAGTGCATTGTGGTTTTTTATGATTGTATGAAATCGGCTTTTTTATTAAACCTGTATACCTGAAACAAACGAAAACATATAATTAGATTTTTTTAAAAGAAATAACACCTTCTGATAAAAAATAAATGGGAATTTGAAAAAAAAATGCTAAATTTTAGTTTTCAATAAATTTCTTTCTTCAAAATACTCGCCATTGGCGACGATACATTGATGCCAACGTTTAATCCAATTGTCCATGCACTTTCCATAGGCCTGCAAAGGTATGGCCTTTAGCTCTCGCAGCAAATTCTCTTTTATGGCATCAATCGTCTCAAAGCGCGTTCCAGTGGCAATTTTAGTCTTTGGAAAAGAAAAAAGTCAAACGGGGCCTAGTCTGGAGAAAACGGTGCTTGGCTGATGACATGAGTCGAATTTTTGGCCAAAAACTCCGAAACAATCGGTTCTGTATGAGATGGCGTATTATCGTGGTGTAAAATCCGTACAGTAATTAGACGCCGCTTTTGGACAAAATTTAGTGTATTTGAGACAAGGCAGGCAGCGACGCGTTTCATGCCCAAAACATCGGTCAAAATATTTTTTTATTATTTTTTATTTTTTTTATTTATTTATTTTTATTTTTTTATTATATTGAAAACATATTATACATAATTATATACAATATTCCCAAGGAGTTTTTTTAAAAAAAAACTCATTTAGGGACATACAGATAATAATTTTTTTAGAGACGTTTTTAAATTTTAAACTATAATATTATTTAACAAAAGCAGAAAAATTAAAATTATGATATACTACAAATTAAAAAGGGTATGAAAAATACTTGAAAATAACAGAATAAACAGAATACTAGGCATGGAAATAAATTCAAAATAATGTTTACATTATGCAATCTGGGAAAGAAAATTGAAAAAGTTTAAAAATTACATGGATGTATATATACATACTGAACTAGTACAAAATAAAATCATTTTTTTTAATTAACAAAATATGCGCACACCCAATACAGGTTAATTTTTTTTATCAAAAACGTTGAAAAAATTGAAATTATGTATACAAGCCAAAAAAAGTATATAAAAAGAAAAAAACACAAATAACATTTAAATAGTATTAAAAATTACATATACAAGCAAAAACGGTGAAATATTAAAAGGTATATGTTCAAGATGCGCATTCTCTATAAACTAACATTATTTATTCAAAGTACTTCTGGAAAAAATAATTCTTCAATTCGCACGTATGATCTGCCGATCCATATAAAATGCTCAATAACACAGCAAGCTCTCGGATTGGAACACATCGATTTTTCAACACGATTTGCTTTGCCGATTCGGTGTTTTCTTTGATAACTGACGTTGTTGGACGTCAAGTATGTTCATCATCATCTAAGCATTCAAGAACGTCTTTAAACCTCTTATACCATTCGTATGCCCGTGTTTGTGACATACACGATTCTCCAAATGCTTTATTCAATATTTTCAATGACTCGGCACACGAAATTTCATTGGCAATACAAAATTTGAGGCATATTCGTTGTTACACTTTTTCATCCATTGTAAAAATCACCCCACAATAATTTTTCGACTCGGACGCTGGCAGAATATTGAACATTCGAACGCCATCAAACTTTGAAAGATTGTCAAAAACAGTGCCAACGTGAACTGCTAAAATATCGACTGGTGCAGCGCGGGCATTTCAAATTAGAAATTCTTGTTTATTTTTGAGCATATGGTTTAAAATTTTACACACCACGATGGGCACGAAATTTTGTTGATTTAAAAAAAAATTGCTTTTGATGACATTTAATTTTTGGGGGCATTTTATTTTCGTTGCAAATAACCAATTGGTAAGGTAAACAAAATATAATACTTTTATTGGATTTAATGCAACTTTTATTTTTTAAATATACAAGAGTGGATAATATGACGCAAAATAAGTTATAACCGTGTTGACAAATGGTGTACAAGTAGTTATAAAGCGGGGTTTGATCCTAGAACTTTCTGAATCGGAGTCTGGGACACTATCTACAGGGCCAAAATATTTAACTTGTGAAGACGAGATGACTTTTCGTAAAAGGAGATCTTATTTGAATTTTTTAATGGGAGAATTTAAATGAGACGCTCTTTCGTGGCTTTTATTGATTGTATTTTACTAATTCCTATTTTATTTGCAGGTCATAAACCCTATTAATGTGTAGAATTCCACATTTCCCAAATAATTACTTGATCTCGATTAAGATATTAGTAATTTTCATTGTAATTTGGTAAAAATAAAAGTAAAAGCTGGAATCATTGCTCCTTGCCAGAGAACTTCCCCAAAGAGGTATCTTTAATCCGGGCAATTATGATGGAAAGATAAAGACGTCATGCCTTCACCTTGACGGTATAGTTAAAGATAAATTCTCTCAAGCGATTACAAAGATACACTACCGACCTTCAAGTTTTGGGTAGGTACATTGATATGAAACAAGGGGAAGCGTACGTCACGGTACACATATCTACGCATTAAAAAGACATAGATTTCGCCAACATCAAGTTTTTATGTAAGTACATCGCTTTGTATCGACGAGTCTAAAACCCCTCGATACGTTTATCTACGCATTAATAGTGACAAAAATTTTGTTCCACCGAGCAATTTTTCCTTTAATTACGATTTATTTAAATATTTAATCGTTTTGACGTTGGAACTTTTTTTCTTAAATGCCTATTCAAAATATGAAAGTAATAAGTAAATTTTGAAGTCAGATTAAATTCTGAGATAACTGTCAGTTTCGGAAACGAGTAGCTAGATGCAAAAAATAATGTAGATGGATTTTGCCCTATTAATATATAAGAGTATCAGAAAGCTGGCAGATTTGTATATTCGAAAAGACCTTTAAATTGGCAGTAAATGGTAGAGAAAAGCTTCCTTCGGAAATCGTAAAGTGAGGAAAAGGGAATAAATTCACAAAATACGACCGGTACATAAACAGGTAAAACAAATACAGTTTAATAAATAAATAAAAAGTACTCGCATGCGAGGTGATGAATTTATAATAATGTTGAGTCAATGAACGCAGAAACCGAGTAACAAGTTAGTTAAATATAACCAAGTAATAGAGAAACGTTATTATTATATATTTAGAATACATACATAATAATTAGCTTAATATGGAAAAGTAGTTGTCCGTTCGTAATTGTGAATTATAATAATTATGAAAGCAGTATATAAATAAACATAAGTAGATAAACATTAATCATTGCATAAACCGATCAAATAAATTATAAATTATTATTTGTTGCAACAGAGAGTGAAAACACTTTTGAGAAGGGAATGAGGAAGACTAAGCATTTACAGGGCTCATGACCTGTCATTGGCCGGTTTAAGTGGCCACTTCAGATAACTTCCTAGGGAGGAAATCCAGCCAGTCTGCAAAAATTTGGACATACTCAAAACATTTTTGAATTAACTAACTGGTAAAAAAAAAAGTATAAAAATTGGAATTCAGGCGTTGCCAAGTAGGTGAATCGGTTCAGCTGGATGAATTTTATCTACATGATAAAGGTTTTGGGCTCTTAAACTTCACAAAAGTCAACTGATGAAAGAGTTGAGGAGATGTGTATATTTTAACTTAGGCAGAATGGTGAATGTTACACAGTGTGTAATGTGGCCACTTAAACCAGCCAATGACAGGTCAAAAGCCCTGTAAACGCCTAGACTTTAATATTACCATCTCAAAAAAAATTCCCTCTCTGTGGCAACAATTCAGATCACTCCAAAGGGAGGAAATCCAGTCAGTCTGCAAACATTTGGGCATACTCAAAAAATTGGTGTATAAGTTATTAAACTAGGAACTGATATCTTTTCATTGTATAGTGTAATTTTTTCATCATCGTCATCATCTTTCCCTATCCGCACCTAATGGTGCATAGGGCACTGCATTGGTACACCAATCGCAGCATATCTTGATCATTTTTGTTACATGAAGGTAAGATGATCAGTCTTACGCCTCAAGTACCAGTCCAGGGACTATGAAATATTTTTTTTAGTTAGTTTTTAATTTTTGTATAAAATTATAAGTGTAAATTTTTTGGTTAATTTTTGTTTTAAATTATTGAATAAAATTATAATCTTCTATAAAAACTTGTGATTTTCTCAAACTGAACGATTGGGTAGGTATGAGGAAATTGCCGTAAGGCAATATGCCCGCCATTATACAAATTGTTTATGTATGAATATAAAGTGCATAGGGCACTGCGTTGCATTAGTACACCAATCGCAGCGTTTCTTGATCATTTTTGTTACATGAAGGTAAGATGATCAGTCTTACACTTCAGGTACCAGTCCAGGGACAAAGAAGTATTTTTTTTAGTTAGGTAAGTGTAAATTTTTTTGTTAATTTTTGTTTTAAATTGTTGAATAAAATTATAAGATTCTGTTAAAATATGTCAATGTACCGTACCTACATGTGATTTTCTCAAACTGAACGATTGGGTAGGTAGGAAGAAACTGGCTTAAGGCAATATGTCCGCCATTATATGTATACAAATTGTTAATGTATGTATATTAAGTGTAAAAAAAAAAGACTTTTTATTATTGAAACAGGACAAAAACAAAAAATTCATACTAAATTTCCAATTGCACTGAACTTCCTCATTGTCGCTTAACGAAAATAATCAAAAATGCATTCTCTTCGGCACCCTGCGTGCGATATTTCTTTTCGAGTTTTTGCGACAAAACCATGTCTCGAACGCTCTTTACTCAATAGAGAGATATTCATAAAGGCCAGGCAAGGTTCAAGTTGGCGAGAGTGCCATGTCCGCCGGAAACGGAAATCGCAAACGCCATTTTGAAAATGTATAAATAAATAAACAATTATTCACATAGTGCTTAAAGGGGCCTAGAGTCGTCGAGAACACATCTGCGGACTTTCTCCTTCTAAAATATTCAATACCTTATATTAACCCTTTGATCCCTGAACATAGAGATTTATTAGTGTTTGAACTTTTTATTTTTTAACTTGAATACAAAGAAAATAACAAATTAAAATTCACGAAGGTCTATAAAATACTGTCGAACAAAAAAAACTCTTTTTGTACTTATACTTATGAGTGGCATAATTTAAAAAAAAAAATTATTATGATAAATTCCGGAAAAACGGTTCATAGCACTAGCCACGCCCCAGTTAAGTTGAAATACTTGAAACTTATTTTTAGAATCTCTTAGTTCAGTCATATCACTCCACTACTTCGGGAACTACACTGGTTACGTTTTTCACCGAGGGTGGAATACAAACTCTGTTGGCTTATGTATAAGTCACTGCACAACTGCTCCAGAATATCTAAGGGAACTCTGCATTCCAGATGAACTAGCTGACAGACGTCTTGCGCTTAGATCAGCTACATCTACGTCGAAAGAAAAAGTTATTCTACTTCTACACAAACAGCGCACTGAATTCGGCAAACCTGCATTTGCGGTCGCAGGCCCTACGGCATGGAATGCTCTCCCAGCAGAGGAGCGAAACTGTGAGAGTGAAGTAAAGTTTCGAAAAAAACTTACAACCCACTTGTTCTCTTGAATAAATCCTTAGCATGTGGTGACAAAGTACATTGTTTTTCTTATATTACAAATTAAAATTTTTAAATATTAAATTTATTTCGTTATAAAATCACTTTGTAAAGCGTCCTTGGGGTATAATATTAAGAAAATGCTGCTATATAAGTTATCCATAATAATAATAATCTATGAGGCATTTAATTATTTTTTCTTACATGTTTTGTCAACATTTTCTTTTAGGATCTGCTTAGGAATCTTATTGAAAATTTTAGGAATTGTATACTAAAGTGTTCTTTGGCCATACTTGTTTAAAAATCTCGGTACTGACAAACCTTTACGTTGTTCTAGCCTTGTATTGATTGATTATTATGATTGATCTTTAAAATACAATTAATTTTTCTAATTACATTTCACATATTTTTATCGGTATTCGTAGTATGTGATATTTCATATGATGTATTTTTGTACCGTCAGCGAATCTCAATGCAAAAAGTTTGTTAATTTTGGATACGATATACAAATATTTACAAAAAATAAATTTAAAAAAAATTAATGATAATTTTATTGAAGTTTGTAAAGGCGTAGAAATTTTCACAACCAGACGGATGACAGCTTTACGCAAAACTGATCCACAGGAGTAATTTTTTTTATGCGTTACTTCAAAAAGGCCGAAACTACTCAAAAACGTCTAAATATGAACCAGTGATAAGTTACATCAAATTCATTATCATATATGAGATATACAAATTATTTTGCACCAGGACAAATTTGCAGCGTCAGGGGGCAAACGGTTAAAAGTCTTAGCCGGTAGAGGAAAAGCAATGCCAACGAATTATCATCATCATCATTTCCAAACTTAATGGTGTATAGGGTACTGCAATGGTACACCAATCGCGGCGCATCTTGATCACTTTCGTTACATGAAAGTGAGATGACCAACCTTACGCTTTAGTTAACAGTCAAGGGACAAATAATTAAATAAATTCAAGACCCGAAATATTTATTCAAAATATTTTTGAATACATGTTTCGGGTCAACTACGTCCAAAATCGAACCCGAGATCTCTTGTGTGGTAGAAAAACTCGCTAATCTTTAGACCGCTTAAATATTTTTTTCAATCAGGGGTATATTTTTAATTGCCTTTTTTTTTACACCGCAACAGGCCAGGGGTGATATTCCAAACGTTCTCGCGGCTGTAAAAAACAGTATTATAGTATTTTGAATATAACGTACACAATACGCGAGATAAAATTGTATTCTGCGGACGCGAGAGCGGTTCAGAATAGCGCCGCTAGAGGCCCAATGACTGTGGTGAATTACAGCACAGAACGTCCATGCTAGAGAAAAATCCGAGTAAAATTTACATGGTGAGGAATGTAAAAGTTTTTTACCATAATATTTTACATCATCGCTGTGTGGTAAAACGATGTACGATAGATGCACAAATGTTGAGATCCGTGCATTATGTAAGGCTGAGACAAGCATTATCGACAAAATCAAGAAAGGAGCTCTGCGCTGGTTTGGACATGTAGAACGAATGGACAGCGAAAGAACGGCTAAGAATATTTACAATGCGAATGCTGATGGATGCAGAAATAGAGGAAGACCGAGAAAGACCCCTTAATGTACCTCGCCGTAACTTGCGTACCAATCCTATCTTTGCTGTGGGAAATTATGAAACTTACATCGAATTCTTTTCCCCTCTGCCAAGGATCCTCAGAACAGTGAACAAAATAACGGTACTGTCGATGTGTTCCTACAGCAAGGGCAGGCATTTAATAAGCAAGCCATGTTGTCTCTCCTGACTCGCGATGTCACACTTGCCATTTCCGTCTAGATTATGCTATATACACATACCTTTTGTTAATTATTCACTTTGTTGATTTAAGTAGATTTTAAGAATGTTTTTTTTATTTTTTTTTATTTAAATCTTAAAGTAGGGCACACATATCATACATATTGTTATGTGTGTTCTAATAATAACATTGAAAATATATTTAATTTATAAATTGTTTATCACATATGTCTTGACCATTATTTTAAATTTTGATATGTTTTTTTCTTCATAAATATTTTTTTCCATTTCGTAATACTTTTTAATTGCTTTAAATAAAATTGAATTTTGTGACTTTGCCTTTTTCCTAAATGGAAGTCTAATTTTGTTCTTTTCTCTAGTATTGTGATCGTGTTCATGCTGGTCCCGATCAATTTTTTTCCAAAATTCTGTTTTTTTATTAGAGTTTATAATTTTATGAACAAATATCATTGTATTGTAAAATATTCTTTGTTTATATGTTAATAATTTCATTTCATTTACCATCAACTTTACCCTCGTATATCTGTTTTTTTTCAAAATGATTCTAAAGGCTTTATTTTGTAATACAGTTAGTTTATCTATGTTTTCTTTGTTTGATAAAAAAAAAATGCTACAACAGTAGTTAACGTGTGGTTCAATAATTGCTTTGTAAATAGTTTTGCAGGAGTCCTTATCAATAAATCTTCTGATCCTTCCCAAAATTGATATTTTTTTTGCAATCTTATTTATTACCATCTTAGCGTTTTGGTGAAATGTAAGTTTTGAATCCAACATTACACCTAAATATTTAATTTCAGTGACTTCATTAAGTTTTTCATTTTCTATTACATTTGATGGTGTAATTTCTATTCTTTTGTTTCCTATATTCATAAATAAAGTATTATTCATTAATGCCAATCTATTAGGGTTAACTTAAGCCTGTTGATTGGCTTAAAAAAAAAAAGACATGGCATGACCAAATCCAACATATATTTGAAGATGGACATGTCAAAAGTCGGAATAATCGGCGCGCGTGCATGAGAAGATGTATGAATGTAGAGGAAGCGAGATCTGTATGCAAAGATAGTGTTGTGGCGTTCTATCGTCTCTGCCTACCCTTACGGGGAAACGGCGTGATGGTTGGTGTTGTCATCACTATAACTCTTTTGGCACCCCGTGGTGCACGGGGCACTGCATTGGAAAACCCAACGCAGCGTAGTTCGATCATCTATTTCACGATGGTAAGGTGATCAGCGTATTTGCCTACCATGCTTGAGGTCCGTAAAGAGTGGACGTAAAGAGTTGATTTCAAAGGAGGTACTATAATGCAGTTTTGCACTATTTCTAGACTGGCACCTGAAGCGTGACACTGATTTCCTTGCCTTCCATGTAACACAGGTGATCGAAATTCGCTGCAGTTCGAGTGCCAATGAAAGTGCCCTATGCACGACTGGGCGAATAGGGAAATGAACATAGGTACTTTCGATTTAAACGATAGTTAATTAAATTAGTCACAACAGAATAAACCTTACGTTTACCGTACAATATACACACACATTACTCGAATATTACATGATAGTTTTAATAATGTCTACCTTCAGGGCAACATTAAATTAAGATAATTTTAATCACAGAAATAATAGAACAGGGTTGGCATGGCAGACCAAATAGATGGTTGCAATTTTTTCACGACATTTTATAATAAACTTTTTACTTTTTTAAAACTATATTTTCACAATTTTTTTAAATATTCTTTACTACCTTTTTTGAAAAATATTTATTTATTTATTTTATTTATTTATTTAAACTCCTTGTAGGCTTTTACATGTTTTACATTTATTTATATATAAAAAAACAGACATATTTTACACAAAAGTAGCAAAAAATTGAAAATGAAGTAATAAAAAAAAGAAAAGAAAAATATATAAAACTAATCTTACATATAGTATATACACACATACATATATTCCAGTAGAGAGAACAGAAGTTCATTTTTCCATCGGTTATAATTAAAAGAGTTTGTCCAAATTTTTGTATACAAGATATTGTTCATAAATTACCTCAAAATATTGTTGATAAATTACCTGGTCCATGAAGAAGCATACAAATTAAAAAAATAACATTTTCAGGCGTTGCCTTGTATGTAGGTGAAATAATTCAATTAGATGAATCTCACCTGCATAAATAAAGGTTTCAGCTCTTTAACTTCACAAAAATCAACAGATGAAAGAATTGAAGGAATATAGATGTTCAAATATAGGCAGAATGGTGAATGTTACACAGTGTGTAAAGTGGCCACTTAAACCAGCCATTGACAGGTCATAAGCCCTGTAGATGCCTAGACTTCTATATTACCTTATCTTAAATGTTCTTCATCTCTGTTGTAATATGTTAATATAAACAGCTCCCCAGGGAGTTGAATCCAGTCCTTGTCTACAAAAATTTGGACAAACTCAAAATATTGTTGATATATAATATAATATATCTATATCATAATATAAAAAAAGATTAACATACTAAGCCTCTTTCTAGAGCAGTGTTTCCCACGGTGGGGCATAACACCTCAGAAGTTGGGCACCACGCTTCAGAGATGAGACACGTCGACATTCCACATGTAAAGGGGAATACTCATCGGTCATACAAAAAAATGCTGGAGACGTACAAAATTGAAATATAGGCCAAATTGTACTTAAAATAGAATGAAACCCATAACAATTTCAATAATTATCTAAAAACACAAAAACAGTGCAAGATGTAGCGGTATATGTTGTATTGGTACCGGGCCCAATCTGTATAATTGTATTGTGGTATTTTGATAGTACATTGTTATAGGTATGTCAATGCGCGGAAGACGTGTCTATAAAGGGCACCATACACGTAAATACGTTTTATTTTATTTTACTTAATTACATTTACAATTTGTGATTTGTAAGAATTTCAGTTATAATATATGTATTAGAATAGGTTTTATTCAATTTCATTAGGGGTTCATATGTTTATAAACATATTACAAGATGATTTGAAAATTTACCTGCTGTTTAATTGAAAAAGATGCCGGTGGGGTATCTGACTTTTGAAAAAACTACGGTAGGGCATGGCATAAAGAAAGCTGGGCAACACTGATCTAGAGGCTTGTCAGCAGGTGGGTAAGAGAATATATGAAAGGAGGTTATGAAAAAGACACCACAACACCCAGATCTATTGAGAAAAAAATATTTCTTGAAATATTTCTTGAAACCTTAAATATTTTGAAAACATTACTACTACTACTACCATCACGCCATTTCCCCGTAGGGGTAGGCAGAGAGAATGAACCGCCACACACGTCTATCCTGGCATACACTCCTAGCCTCTTCCACATTCATACATCTTGTCATACATGCCCTTCGGTTATGTCTGCTTTTGACATGACCAGACTTAAGATTTTGGTTTATCTGATCATGCCACGTCTTCCTTGGTCGTCCTCGTCTAACGTTGCCGTTCATTTTTGCCATATATACTTGTTTTACCATTCTCTCGTCGTCCATTCGTTCTACGTGACCAAACCATCTCAGAGACCCTTTCTTAATCTTATCAATTATACTTGTCTCAGATTTACACTCTCGCCTGATATCATCATTCGTAACCCTGTCATACATTGATTTCCCAAACATTCGTCTAAGAGATCGCATTTCAACCTAATTGGTTTATATAAACTTTGATTGCAGTGGCAACCCTATTGGCAAAGACCACACTAGAAATAACTTGTTGTACAATTTTTGGTACACAGTGACCGTGAAAGTGAAAACTTTTACTGTTCATGTGTTAGGTAGGAACCAACCAATTTATAACGGGGCCCACAGTTAAGTTCCCTCAGGGTGACCATCGTTAGATAGATATACATATATTTAACTAATAAAAAAATCTGATTCGCCGAAGCGTTCACTAGATGGCTATTATTAAAGTAAAGTATAGGTATGTTATTAAAAGAAATTCTGAAAGAAAAAAACATTTGTAAGAAAATGAGATAAGAATGACTGATCGCTATCTCATTAATAATGAGAAATATTTGCGTTCTTGTGATTTATTCGAATATTTAATTTTGAGAGCCATTTTCAACGAGTTGTAAATATCTCGCTATTAGAAAATAAAAATCATGTTGGGATAGAGTGGGATTCGATCCACGGACTTTTAACCCGTGAGTCTGAGACACTAGCCACAGGACCAGAATCAGATTCTCTTTGATTTAATCCCCGTAAGCTGAAACTTCAAAAGTGGATAATCAAATAAATGATCAATACATTCAGTTCAATTCAATTCAATTCATTTATTTTAAATATAACATATACATTACAAATATATATTTAATACGTACATATTATAAAAAAGAAAAAAAAATACACGAAAGAGACTCATGTCAAAGTAGTAGGAGAATCCTGCTCCGGAAAACCCCTTCGGATACACGGAACAGATCAATATCCAGAGCGATGTTGTTCAGCATAGCGGTAGCCCTTCCAACGGGCATAACCATGACGCGGTCTCATGTAATTATCAGGAACATACAAACGTATGCTCATCATAATCTCAGAGTTATCGATCACACCGCGCAACAATCGATAAAAATGTGTAGTCAAATACACATTCCTTCTGGTCTCTAAACTGATGTAGCCAAGCATACCTTGGAAAAACTCGGTCGGGTAGAGCCGAGGATAATACCCGCACTCTCTCATGTAGAGATATCTCAGAAACTTCATTTGGATTTTCTCTATCATAAGAGAGTACTTTAGTTCATGTGGCTCTCAAACCATCGAGCCACTCTCGAGTCTACTTCGCACCGAGGAGTTGCAAAGAGTTCTCAGTACGCGGGTATTTTCGAAAACCCTGGCAGTACGCAGAATGAGGCCCGAAATGCCGAATTTCCTAGCATGTAACAGTCGGCGTAGCGTTACCTGCTAGTGTATATCAAAGCTAAAAAAATACGTATAAATTGTATATGTTTAACAAGCCTTCAAGATGTCCCACACTTGTTGATGCATTTCACCCATTTCAGCGTCGAAAGACATAACATAGAAGCGCGATGCTGAAGCGTTGGTGAGGATCTAAGGCATATCCATTCCGTAATAACTGCCAATTACTTATCACAAGGTGTTGTATCTTACGCGGTTAAAAGAGAACAGGTAATAAGGGCAATAAATGATAGCATGACACATAATTTAAGACGTTCTTTTTTTATTTTAAATTCGGAGCTCGATTGTTGTGAACTTCTGAATCTCATTAACTTCAAAATATCGAATCGAGTCACTAGAAGTACGGAGTTGTTTGCAACTACGAGTACATACGTAGGTACTAACTATTCACGACACTCTCCTATTCGGCGTTTACATTCCTTAGCCAACAAATTTACTTGTGATATAGACATTTTTAATACGACAACTATCCATATTAAAACGTTCTTAAATGCACTGTTTAAAACTAATTATTAATGTCGTAGTAAAACTTTCCTTTTCATACAATTTTTTCTCTGTTTTTGATGTGTATTATTATTTATTATTATTTTTTTCTGAAATTAATGTATCAAATATTTTACTAACTGTAAACTAAATTTTATTATTTGTTTTTAACAATAATTTGTTAATACCATTTTTTTATACGTATAAGTATATGTAAATATATATATTTTTTATTTAAATTCTTTACCAGTTATTTACAATTTGCTTTTTATTTCAATAACTTTTTTTATATCCATATATTTTTTCTTCTTTTTTTACTATGTACAGTTTCACTTTTTATTTTGCATGGCAGTATGCTTTTTATTGTTTCTACGTGTATACAAAAAAGCGTTGTTTATCTTTTAAATCATTACTTACAATGTTTGTACTTACCTGTATATTTTTTGTAAATGCCCCTTGGGCGTATTGTAAAATTAAATAATTAAATAAAAATAATGCCGTGATCTTTTCAAATGAAACGGAAGGCCTACTGAGGCTCCTTTCGTTGAAAGAGTTTTCTGTGTTTATCTTTTCACTGTGGTGGTATGTTAACATCCAACTTTCTATTGGAGTATTTACTTTTCTTTAGTGGAGGATGCTGATCTTCGGTTGGTGGAGGTGTCATAACACCAGAGGGTCGGCGCCTTCTCCCAGAGCGCCGACCATTAACAATAGACTTATCCAAAGAAGGATACGCGGTTCCAGACAATTTTGATGAATAGGTGTTTAAACATTGTTTTACAGTCATTCTCTCACAAATGCCTCCCCGATACTTTGCGAAAAAAACAACCGCACGTCACCGATTATGCCAAACTAAAATCGACAAATTCCTGGTTTCATTGTCCCGTTTCCCGCACCCTAAAACTGCACCGAATTGCTAGTTTTTTTTAAATGAAAGTATCAGAATGAAATTTTCTGTGACGATACCTTTTCCGTTTTTCTAAATTATTTATCATCTTGTGTATATCGTACGTCTAAACGGCGTGAAAAAACTGGGCGCTTTTACGGGTTTTTGGATGGTTTTAACTACCATAAAAAACACTTTATCAATACAGCAAAATAACAGAGACACGCCGATGGTTGGTGGATAAAAAAATACTGCTGTGGCATAATCCAGGAAGAAAATAAGGGGATACGTTTGTAAAAAGAAAAGTAATACCACGTTTTCTATTAATTATTTATTCGCTGGACATAGACCGTGAATTTTTTTAATAATGTTATTTAAAGCTTGAAAACGATTATGTATTTTTCTTGTTTTTTTTTTAAAATTGTACCATCAGAGAATTTCAATTTTAAAGTTGTTATTTTTCCAATACATATTTATAAAAATGTGACAAAAAAAAAATAAAAACCCGCATTATAATAAAACTACAAAAATATTTGAAAAAAGGGTACTTACTTGCTATTATAATTTTAATATTGAGGTTTGTAAAAGAGGTAGTAATTTTACACTATTAAACGGGTGACAGGTCTAGTGATTATTTACATCAAATGCATGCCCATAAGAAAAATGTGAGTTATTTTACACCTGGACACATTTGTATCGTTCGGAGCAAAGGATTAAGCAAGCATAGATAAGTTCCTATAAAGGTTCAAAGCCGAAGTTTCTTGCCTTTTTTAACACTACTCGGATAAAGATGGCCAGAAAACAAAATCCACTTATAAAATATAAACCTTGTACGTCACTTTTTGATGCCCCTGAACTACTGAGCTTAATAAAATTAAATATCCCAACTAGAAACCTCAGACAAAACTTACCCTTTCATACCGATAACCATAGAACTAACTATGGTTTTCATTCCCTTATGCCCAGAACTCTTAGGTCTGCCAATAAACATACTAGTCTTGATTTCTTTGATAACAAGTTATCTTCTTTCAAACGATCACTGAATCGAATTAAATTATAAACGCCTCTCTCCCGCTTCCACTCCCACAAAGTCTACTATAAACCATCGAGTCTTTCTATTTTTTTTATAACAATTTTCTATGTATAAATGTGTCCATAAAAATGCCCATTGGGCGTTTATATAAATAAATAAATAAAAAGGGTCAACAAGTACTGAAAACTCCAACAAAAAAACCATGTCGATAAACATTTGGACAAACTCAAAACATTGTTCAAAAGTATTTATTAAAATTCTAGAAATGTACAAAACTCGATTTAAAAAAAATGACGTATGGTTACAGCAGTTATTAAAGTCTTAGTATTCACTTAGACGAATAAAAATAATTATCGCCCTTTAGGACTAAGTTTGAGTAACAGAATGTCTTCGGGGCAAACTTTGTAAGTTAAATTATGATAACTGATGTTTCTAATTTTTAATAATGGTGGTTAGCACGCTGTAATAATCGAATAGGCAAGGGGAAATTAAAAATAGGAAAGGAAACCAGTTGAAAGTAGATTGTCTACTTGAGGTTTCGCCGCGTCTGATATGTCAAATGTTTGGCAATGCCCGATTTGTCATTTAATTGTCATTTAAGATTATCTAGAGAGGATTCATTTCATACAAAACCAAAAAAGGTAAATATTAGGTGTTAAGTTTATATGGTATCAACGCTTACATGCATATTTAATTATTCATCCAAGTACTTTAGTACATAGTACGTACGTGCAGAAATGTCACAAACTTTAATAAAGGTTTATTTTTTCTCTGCATTTTACAATAGGTTTACATAAGTTACAATGTATACCCGTTGTATATAATATATATTTTTTTATATTTCATACAAAAAAAAACTTTTACACTAACACAAAAAAAAATCCCACCAGCGCAGCGTTTTGATTTTTTAAAGTTTTGCATTTCTGAAATAACTCCGCGTGTGACGTCTGAGGTTCTTCTCTGTCAATTCTTCCGATTGGTTCGTTTATGATAAGCAAACCGGATATCCTTCACAGCTCTCATATCATTGATTGGTTCATATCAATCAGTGACGTCAAAGTATTGCGTGTTTAATAAAATACTTTTTTTTTCGTACATTTTCAAGAAACTCTGCAGTACAATTTAATGCTCTATTTTTTACCGCGCGCAAGAAAACATCATTTGTATCCGATTACTCATAGGGCTGTAGTTTCTTATTTAATTTAAATACATTTTTTTTTTAAAACTGAATACACAATATCAATAATATAAACTAAGTAAGACTGACTGACCACCTACCTGTAACAGATAATTATGATAAGCTGCATTTGATTTTACAATGCCGTGCCCTATGCACCATCGGGTGTGGATAAAGGTTTGATGACAATGCGTATAAACTCTACGTTATATGTAATCAGAAATAATAACAGGTTAAAAGAGCTTAAAATCAATTTTTAAAAAGGCCGAAATGGGGATCAACAAATATAGCGAAAAGAAAGTTGGGCTTGCGCACACGATCCGTCCACGAATCGATCAAATTGAATACGAATTATAGGTTATTAAATAAATACAAAGTATAAGTGGTAGCAGTTATCCCTCGCGCGGTAATTAAAGTCGTTATCATAATACTCCGCCTATAAACGAGATTGAAAGTAATAAGAAACTATGTATGGGCACGTAATCGTACTAAAATGTAGCCGTGAGATGGCCGCTAAACACGCCGACTTATAATCGTTACAGTTAACTCACAAATATAATTTATGTTCTGTCGTTAAGGCTTTGATGTTCCGCGGTTTAAAGCTTAGATTTCCGCGGTTTGAGCTTAGATTTCCGCGGTAGAGTAAGTTCCGTCGCTAAGCGTTTTCAGTTTCAGTTTAGTGCTGCAGAGCAGCGTTTATTTTATAATTAAAAAATACATATCCGAATTTGTTACCCACTAAATCTAAACACTTTTCGGTGGGACACATTTTTTTATGACAGGTTTATATTACATTTATTTTAATTATATTTTACAAATTTATTTATAAACAGGCACTGTAAAGTATTTAGAAGATGTTTCTTCAGTTCTTTTTTTTAATTTGAAGATATTTCATGTTAATGATGGTTTGTGGGAGATCATTGAACAATCTTGGAACAACGCAATATAATTTAATGTTCGCTCTTCGAAGTAATTTGTAATTCGGGGAACAAACAGGGAGCCCTTAGTTATCTAGTGTTGTGAGTGTGGGAAACTCTTCTTTTATATTCCGGATCAACAAAGGGATCTACAATCAATTTGTTGTCACAAGGTTGTTTTACCGGCAGGACATTACATAATTTAATATTCCACGGGCTGGTATGACAATGCGGAGTTAACAGAGTCATCTTTATCATCATCATAAGCTCGACAGTCCCGGATGGGCCTTGGCTGAATCCAAAATTCTCCTCTACTCTTGCTGGTCTCCGGTCTGCTGCTTTTCTTCTCCAGATCCTCTCTTTCAGAGTTGTAGTATCTGCCATCGCATTTTGTGCTTCCTGGTCTCAATTCAATTCAATTTATTTATTTTAAATATAACATTTACATTACAAACATATATTCAATACGTACATATTATAAAAAAGAAAAATAAAATACACGAAAGAGACTCATGTCAAAGTAGTAGGAGAATCCTGCTCCGTCTTCGTCGTTCTTGTGGCAAGAAGATAATTAGGCGTTTTATGGGGTTTTTGTCATCTATTCTAATTATACGTCCAGCCCACCTCAAGCGCCCCACTTTGGTAGAGTTGATTACATCGGACGCTTCGTAGATTTCGTAAAACTCCCTAATGTAGCGACGACGTCAATGGTTGTTTTCTCTCTCAGGGCCATAAACAACTCTGAGGATTCTTCTTTCGAAAGCTGCAATGGTTCGCTCTATATTCTTTGTCATAACCTAGGTTTCGGAGGCATATGTCAGAATTAGTTTGATCAGAGTTTTTTAAGTTGTAATATTTTAGTATTTTTTCTTTAGAGTTATCTTTAACTGTCTATAAAGTAAAATCGAATTTTCTATACGAAAATGTGCATATTTGTGTGCCAATTTTAAGTATCTTAGTCGGTAACCTGTAATTAAACATCTTTATTTATACACGTGGTATACCTACACATAATGTTGTTAGATTAGTTCCGTGGGTTATAAATACTAGTTCCGTAATTTGTAGTTTAAAATTCCGTCATTTTTTATACCTACCGGGAAACGCTTGAAAAAACTAAATTTAGATCTTTCCAAAAAAATAAATAAAACAACTTTGTTTTTAACCACAAATTTTTATTTTTCACCGAGTTACGTAAACCTTGACGAAGAAGCTTGTTTGCTTTGAAACCGGTCGGTGAAAAATAAAAATTAGTGGTTAAAAACAAAGTTGTTTTATTATTTTATTTAATGAATAACCACACAGTTAGTGCTTCAAATATAAACTTTATATAAGATCTTTCCAATTACTTAAGAAAGATTTTTTTCATTTCTATTTGGCGAGTTTTATTAGAGTCCTGATTTTTATTGGAGTCTCTATTTTTCTTTCAACGAGGTTTTCTAACTATTTTTAGTATTTTTTTAATCCAATTTTTATACCTAAAAAAATAAATATGCATTTTCGAAAACCAACTGCTGTATTATTGTTGAAGTTATTAAACGACTTTTTAAATATTGTTTGTACATGCATAGTATATTTTTATGTTACATAATATATCCGTTAATGCAAATTTGTAAAAATAAACCCAAAATCATTGCAATTGTTGCAATCTACCCCGAATAATCACATTTTTTAAAATTCACGACATTTGATTTTTTTGTCAGCAGATTATTACTTTTCTGTATTTATGTTATTAACTCGACATTTTTTTGAAATTGCGCATTATATTTTTGGGTTTGTCTTTATCCCAAAAAGGACAAAGATCCAATGGAGCTGGAAGTGATCTTCTACTGTCTGTAAAGAAAAATTGATATTTATATACGAAAATGAGTATAACTTGTTTTAACTGTGACGTAAAACGATATGCTTCTGTAGAATTGTTAACAATATAACAGACTGACACGTGTCAAAACATGAGCGCAATGTCATTAGCCATTTGGTTGCTAAAGCAGCGTGAAGTTAGTAACCTTTAGAGCGCCTATCCCTGTATTTGCATGAACACATAAAGTATATTCATCGGTAACCTACAATTGAACATGTTTAAAAGAAAAAAATGTATACATATTCTGCTTTTCATACAGAAAACTTAATTTTACTTTGTAGATAAAATTAAATATAATTTATTTTTATTATTTTTTATTTTATTTTCTTTTATTTAGGAAACATATAGTACAGTTACAATGTTGTATATTTTACACAGTTAGACTTAACTCTAATGGACTAGCGAAGTTTCCATATTATAAAATAATTATATGTAAGGTTATTAATTAAAGTGCAAAAAAGAGAAGGAAAAAAAACACAAATAAAAATTGTTTTAAAATTAAAATTTAAGTAAAAAAAATTGAAATAAAAATTTGTAAAAGTAATTAAAAGTTAAGAATTAAAATAAAGAATGAAAAACATGCTCAGATGAAAAAATAAAATTAAATAATAATAACATTTTTTAAAAAGGAAAAACATAAATATACACATACATATTTTAAGGAATTCAAAGAAACGATGAGACGAATCTTTAAAGAATCTTTAAATACGAAAATAAATTAAAGTCAGCTTAAAAACATTTTCAAAATTAATGACAATAAGAAAATAAATTTAAGTCAACTTAAAAACATCTTCAAAATTAATGACACATAGTAAGAGCAGCAATATATTGATTTTATATACATATACAATATAAGTAATAAAAAGTAATTTAAATAATGTTCACTTCCCATTGTAATCGGAGCCCTGGGACATAAAACACAGTTTGTAACTTACAAGTACAACAAACATTTGTACATGCTTTAACTAGGCTCTTACATTTTCACTCTCCCTTTCTGTACTACCGGTACCGTTGGCGTTGGTTCAAAGACCTTTTCTCCGTATGGAAATTAGACAACAATACTTGCCAAAGGTAGGCAAAGGTAGTTCGGCCAAAGAAAATAACATGTGTAAATAAGGCAATTAGATTTAGAAATGTGACAGGTCATAAATTAACGCTTTACGTACGAAACTATTACTCGGCTCTAAACTAAGTCAATTTTCATATTATCAGCGCAATGATTTTTATGGATTCGTATTTCTGAAATTACTCCGCGTGTGATGTCACAAGTTCTATTCCCTTTCTTCTCGGTGGGTTCTGCTGATTGGTCAGTTGGCTAACCGTAAACCGGAAATCTATCACGACTCTTTTATCATTGGTTGATTTGGAAGAAGTAGCGACATCGTTCAAAGTAGTTCGTTTTTATAAAAGTAATTTTTTTTTTCATTCATTTTCAAGAACCGTACAATTTAATGCTCTAATTTTTACCGCGTGCAATTTTTTTTTTATGTCCAATTTCCCGTAGGGCTGAAGTTCCTCATTTTTTTAAAATTTATTTATAAATTTATTGCAAAAAAAATATACATACTCAATAACAGGGAATCTGTATAAAACTTATTAATGTAAAATGAAAACGGAGTGTTCTCTATTTATGATAGTCTCCATCTAACATGGCACAGCCTGTTCTAAGATGGAGATTTTCTATCTTTAGAGCATAAGTAGTCCTATACTAATAAAACAACATAAAAAAGAAAAACTAAAACTACTTAATTATAAATGCCTAGCTAATCAAATGTAAGAAATTAAAAATCGTTATTATAAAAATATAAAGAATTGTATTGCCACAAGGATTTAAAATACTAATTTCAACATATAAGAACACGACGTGTGAATTGAGAAATATGTTGTTTGAAAAATACTTTGAATAAATAATAAACAGATATTGTTTTTTTATATACTTATAAATAATTTTTGATAGTTTTTAAACACTTTTAAGCTTTTTAAGATTTTGATTTTAAAAAAAAATACCACTACTACAATTACTACCATTACGCCATTTCCTCGTAGGGGTAGACAGAGAGGGTGGACTGCCACATACACATGTTTCCCTATATTTCCAAAGTAAGTTTAAAATGATTATTTTTTCGATCAAGTTGTTAATTTATAATACGTATACCATAATTTTTATTACGCTTTTATACATAATCGTTATGTTATCTGCTTGTTCCTAAATGTGTTTTTCACAAAACTCCTTAGGTATATTATATAAAAATAACATTGTATCTTTTCTAAATAAACAACTTTATAAAGGTATTAGGTATTTTTATTTTATTGTTTAAAGCATTAACTTTATGGTCAAAATTTTTGATTAATTTTAGTGAATATTCGTATTTAAACACTTTTTCTACATATATTACATATAAAACAAGATTGATGTGTTTTATATTAAAAAAGGTTTAAAAAATAATATTCCCCTAATAAATAATCAAATATATTTTTTAATAAAGCCCACGTTTTGATTTTAAAATTAACCAATCGAGTAACTTTCAACCTCTTAGCCTCTCTCTTTCCTAACCTTCCCCCCCACACATTCTGCAACATATCGTTAAATATTATTAACCTAATTTCAGTGCATGTTCGGACATGGTGGTGTTTGCATCGCCTTTAACTCTGCATTTAATTTATGATTTTTTTCGTAAACACTATGTGTACTGCGATGATGGTAAAGGCGAAAGCGTATTTCAGTATTTGCATGTTGGTGTAGTGAGTCTCTGTCAGCCTGAGGTAATTTTCAGCGCGTTTGACTACCATGCAAGAGGTCTCAGGTTCGACTCTCGACATGGTTAATATGAAATATTTATTTAAAAGGGTGTTTTTACACCAGAATGACTGGTACCTGAAGCGTAAGCTTGATCATCTTACCTACGTGTAACAAAAATGATCAAGATACGCTGCAATCGGTGTACCGATGCAGTGCCCTATGCACCATTTGGTGCGGAAAGGGAATGATGATGATGTAGCAAGTCTAGTCGCCTACTTGACATTCCATTTTGAAGGCTTGTTATCAAATAAAATAATGTACGCAAAGTAAAAGCAAATACAATATCTTGTAAAGCAGAAAATTTTCTTTCGAACGACGTATAAACTGTACTATTTTGCTAGATGCATATAACCATTTACCGAATTTTGTGTCTACCGCTTTCCGGTAGGCGGATAAATACTTATATTTACTAACAATAATTATTATTTTTTATTTATATAAACAACGCATGTATGATTAGACTTTCAAATAAACATATAATTAAGATGAATATACAGGTTTAACATGTATTCAGTCGGCTCTGAAGAAACAGATAAACAGATCAATGACATAAAGATGCTTCCGGTGGGAAAGCTGTGGGTATTTTATTGGCTTGAAACATTAACATGTTATTTTCACAGCAGAAGATTATAAAATCATACATCTGTAGGCAGGGTTGCCAGTCCTCCCGGGATTCCGGGATTCTCCCGGAAATAGGCTCATATGTTTTTTCTTCCGTAATGCATCTAATATTTCCAGGGATCAATTCCTACATATTGCTAACATTTTTTTGCATAAATTTCGCAGTGGCGAGTGAAACAAAGGGCTAGACTTCAATTTTTCAAAATGAATGTGAGAAAGGAATAAAAAAAGGCCGCTTGTGTGTGGAAAAGTACAATTTTTCAGGAAAAATACCAAGTTGTTTTATGGTTTTTCACTAATAATTATTTTAAAAATTACATTTTGTGAATAAATAATGTTCCATTTTATTTTATTCTAAATTAACTGATATATGGTTTTACCTCCCGGATTTCAGGTCGGTTGAGGTGGCAACCCTATTTGTAGGTGGTCCAGGGCCGCGATTATGAACAGCTATCTTTTTTTTTTTTTTAATTTTTAATTTTATTTTTATTTTTGCACCACAACAGGCCAGGAGGCACAATTACAGTGGTGAATTACATCACAGAACACCCAGGCTTGAGAAAATTCACATTATTTTTTTGTGTTCTCACCGGGAATCGAACCCGGAACCTTCCGTCTGTGAGTCAAGCGTCTTGACCACTACACCACGGAGGCCGCCGTCATCGGTATAAACTTATATCGATATTTATGAACAAAATAATTTTCGTCGGTAAACAGTAATTGAACATGTTTACAAAAAAAAAAACTATAAACATATTCTATTTTTCATACATAATACTTAATTTGTAGATAAAATTGAAAATAAATTTTAACTCTTCTACAGAATACGTACCCTGGTAGAAAAAAGCACATTTATATACAAGAGTAATTTAGTAATTTTTATTATTTTCCGGATTAAAAAGAATAAAAAAGGTGACGCATTTCGTGACGAAGATTCCAAGATCATAAATGCATGCAACAAGGTAAAATTAAATTTCACTAAATTAAAGCTCTTTTTTTAAATGGTTTATAAGCGGCCAATTTACAAAGCGCCTTTAATGAATTTTGTATTTTAGTTAAAAGTTTAAAATGATTTAAAAATTTGTTTGAAATTGACTAAATTAAAATTAAACCATAAAACAAAATCGTGTTTTTATTTTTCCCACACATATTTTGTTATTCCTTAGAATCTATATGTTTAATCATTGTAGGCAAAAGCTTAATATTATTTCATTACAAAAGTGGTAAAGCTGATGACATTGACATCGGAGAGACGGCGATAGACAGAGACGGCGAAAGCTCCCTAACCTCGGTTAATATTATCTGAAGCAAGTTCAAGCACTCCCCCACCACCCACCCACCGGCCCCTCACCAAGTCAACTTACAACCCACACACAGAGAGATTAGCGGTAAATGCGACGACCAAACGTTAAATCTAACAGATGGGACAGCTGATATTTTTTATGCAGTTTATTACACATTCTGGTAGATGGGGTCGGAGTGGGACTTAAACACATATTTTTTTGAGTACTAATGTTGTATTAATTTTTTTATTATTATTATCTTGTTATTCTCAACTTTACTGTGTTATATTTATATTTAGTAAATAAGATTTTCTCATGGTTATTGTTATCTCTTATTTTGAAATGTTATGTTTCTTTTTAACTTTTTGTTTTTTGTATTATATGCTTACTAATTTTTTTAGTTTTAATTATCCTACTATTTCATACTATGTACTCCAAGATTATTGTGCACTGCTATGATTATTTCTGTAAATTATTATTTTTTGTGAAAGGTTCTTCGAACCGTTGATGTATAAATAAATAAATAAATATATCGTAATCAATTGTAATAAAAAAATAACTAACTTCACTAAATATAAATAACACCTAAGTATTTTGTGACGTTACTATATTTATTCTTTCCAGCATTAAACCTTAAAAACCTTCAATTTTGATGCCTCACGGGTTTACTTTACGGAGCGTTGATGTCTCTCGCATACGTATACATATTTTTTAAGAAAAACGTATTATGAAATTTATTGTCCATTGTTCAGCATTCTAAGGTTGGTTGATAGGTCTTGATTAGGATGATGAGAAGTTTTAAATAGGTCGATGCTAGGTTTTCGTCTTGGACAGGGTGGTGCTAGAAATAGAGCGAATTTATGAACGATGATTTTATTTTAAGCTTAATATGTTTGAATTATTAAGCAGGTGGAGGGGTGGTAACGGTTCTAGTTCTCCCGATCGGACTTGTTTCTTCCAGTTAACTAACAAGCTAATGAACTAACATACCCTATCGCCGTCAGACTTGGGTAAATAAGATAAAGGGTGACAGACGAATTGACTGTATTTACTGAGGTTTCTCTGACGGCGATAGAAGCATTGACAGCAGTTAATGAAAATTATATTTTAAAAACCGCGAATATTTTGTAAACAAAGAATTTTTAAGAAAAAAAAATACTGTTCATTACAGCTAAAAAAATGTTTTTGCAATGCGCGGGTCTGAAAAGAAGCAAAACTACCTTTAAAACGGATCAGAGTAAGTGGGTGGGCTTTCAATGTTTAGCATTCTACAGTTTGTGTATCCTCGTGCAATATTGTGTAAAACCACAAATAATTCAAAACTGATGCATTACAAACTATTTTTTCTTTTTTAAGAGTACTAAATAATGCACAAAGCATGGTCACATATGTAAGCAACTCTCCGGAATTAAACGGCAAATATAATAATACCAACATATTGGTGAGTCTAACACTTTCATTGTACGGCGACGAACGAGCACGTGGCTCCATACTTAGCGAGCGGTTAGTGCCATTACAGTATTTTCACCAAAAAACAATTATAGTATAAATAATTATCTTAATTAACAGTGAATTCGGGGAACGCGAAATCAAAAACTGAAATAAAAGTTAAAAAGTGACCGAATTTTGTATCATTATTTTTGTTTACAAGTGGCGTTTAATCTATTAATAGCGTTGTTTATTCATATTATTGTCAGGAAGTTAATTAGTGAAATAATATATTTTTTTTTTACTTTTAACTAATATTTTTTTTACAATATTTGAGTTTGTCCAAATGTTCGTAGACAAAATACTCGATCTCACCCCCTCGGGAGTCATTAAGATTAACAAATTACAACAGGGATGGAGAATACCTTAAATAAGGGAATATGTAAGTCTAGGCATTTACAGGGCTTATGACCTGTCGTTGGCTGGTTTAAGTGGCCACTTTATACACTGTGTAACACTCACCATTTTGTCTATGTTTAAACATCCATATTTCTTCAAGACTTCCATCTGTTGATTTTCTTCAATCTGGTGAATGTTACACAGTGTGTAAAGTGGCCACTTAAACCAGCCAATGACATGTCATAAGCCCTATAAATGCCTTGACCTTTATATTCCCTTATTTAAGGTATTCTCCATCCCTGTTGTAATTCGTTAATATTTTTTTAGTTGTTAGTTTTTTAATGACTTTCATAAGTCTATTTTATTTAATAACGCCCTCACAAGGCAAAACCACTATCACAAAATAGAAGGCAGTACAAGAAACAATAAATTACTATTAAATATATTATATTTATTACAAATAAAACACCGTACTTATTTCTTATTTATTTACTTACGGACTTCAGTCTTATGTATTTGTAACTTAAATTCTTTCGAAACGTATATTTTCTAAATTATTAAGTAAAGATTTAGTATTATCTTTGCTGCGTTTAAAAATTATAATGCAAAAATTGTAAGAAATATTGGATTCGTGTGTCCTTTTATTTATTACATATATTATATTAATTTTTAACTTTAAAGTTAAAATATATATGCACTTTGGGAGACTTATTGCTTAAAGCAATAGCTTCTAGCTAAAAAATAAAAGACTGGTCAAAAAAAAATTAACGAAATTTGCGAAAATAAAATATTTGTTTTCAAATAACAGGCAGATAGAGCGTGTACATAAACTTATTTAAAAAAATGCTTCAGTTATACACATTATATGATGAGAAATGTGGGACCAGGTAATGAGGTCGGAAGGAGACAGGAAGAAGATCCAGAAAAGAAAAGGATTAAAAGTATGTAGGGAAGTTATGGTTCTAAAAATACCAATGTTTCATGCGTTTTTTTAACGTGAGCAAGGAAGGTGCGCTATATTCATAATATGTAGATTGCTAATTCCAAAGCTCGGCACCCTGAACAGCGAAGGAATTGCCGAAGAACGATGTGGTATGGTGGAAGAATGGAAAGTGTTCTTTACTGAGAAGAGTGATGTGATACAAAGTGATCAGAAAGGTAAATTAAATTCTAAACCAGACATTTTGGTGCGCTAAGGTTGTGAAGAATATTATAAAGAAGTGAAAGATTGAAAGTATAAGCACTGATCAAAACAAACCCACTTAAATTTGGCGCGAAAGGATGATAAATGGTCATGTTTTTCGAGATTGAAAATAAAGCATTTTTTTATTATTAATAAATACAGTTACATAATATTTTTTTTGTCTATTGTAGTCTACTTTTATTTATTTGGTTAATGTTATAACTGTAACATTAACAAAAAAAGACTGGCTCTTGCGCTTGGAGAGTGACTGTTAGTTATTTAGAAATTTTAAGTTACATAATTTCGAATATACACGATAAAAAATAATCAAAATTATATATCAGATAAATACATAAAATAATAGTTAGCCGGGATAGGTTAGAATAGGCTGTGTCAAGTTTAATAATAAATTATTTTTTTTACTAATAAAGTTGAGTTAGGGATAAAGTTAATAAAAAAAAACGAATTTTTAAAATTATTAAACTTAATCCAACCTATTCTAATTCTAACTTTACCTAACTTCACATAACGAAATAAATTTAAAAATAAAACACTTATAACTTTTGTATTAAAATTAAAAAGGCAAAGCGGCGTTCAATCATTTCGTTAAGCATTCATTCTGTCATTCTAATGTAGATTGTAGATTTCGCCGTCAATATAATATATTATCTACGTGGGTACGCTTCAATTTATGACAAGTGCTTTGACAAATCTGCTGTCTCATTGTAGAGAAATTATTATTAAAATTACAGAGCACAAGATTGTAAAAACATACTCTTTTATATGAATTGAATTTCTCGCTAGTTCAGTCGCTAACAAAACGTACAAATTTATTTATGTAAATCAATCCGTAATACATTAAAAACTAAAACGTAATGATACGTAATTAATAAAAATGTTTATACCACGTGACATGAGAAATCATACATATTAAAACTAGATTAATGTTTGTGCATTTTCGTTTTTGGTATGAATATATTTATTCTGTGTCCGGGCGGATGAAGAATACAGAAATATTGGTTTTAAATGTGGTTTCTTACTGCAAAATTTCAATCATGTTTTAATTAGTTTTAATTATGTTTGTTTTGTTAGTTATGTTTGCTGTGTTACTATAGTGTTAAGTCTTTATTTTGTGTATTTGTATACGTTTATTTATTTATTCATATTTTATTTTTACAAACTATAAACAATAATAAAAGTAATGTGACCCCACTGGGGTTACCCGATAGACAGTTAGAAATTTAGCCCCCATTTACACATTTTAAAAATTGACAAATAAATTTAGTGTATTAAAAAATAATAATAATATGAATAATAAAAAGGAGTAAGATTACAACACGCCTTGCAGCTACTAAGCGCATAGACGATTGGAATTCTAGACCCTGTTTACAAAATTTAGGTATTTTAAAGTTGATATATGAAAGCTAGATAACCAATCATCGTGCAGCTACAAAGCGCATGGACGAGAGTAATTCCAGCAAAGTTAAAACAATATCAATAAATTTATAAAAAATAGAGTATAGTAGTAAATCGGTCAAGTGTTCATGCCAAGAAGTAAACAATAAAAAACTAAATAAATCAAACACTGTTTCAACTCCATGGTGAACAAAGGGAGATAGATGTCCGAAGAGAAGCTTTTGAGTGGAAGTAGGTTATAGATTTTAATAGCATAATACACAAAATCCCTTTGCCCGAAAGTGGTATTAGTTTGTATTTGTTTAAGTTGTCTTTGTGTTAAGGATCTAGTGATTATAATTTTTACTTACGAGAGTTTTAAATTTATTAGAACATATAATTTATTTTTTATTTCCTAATAACGATCCGGATACTTAGCGATTCGGATGACAAGTTCGAAAAGCGGAGTTTTACTTTAAATATTTAGTTATCAGTAATCACGTCGTCACAAGATAGCTCGTTTTGCCGACTGTGAAGCTGCCCGTTATCTGTCATTGAAAACATCTACGGACTGCGCACGCTTACGCGCAGTGTTCAACCCCAGAAACTGCCCCGATTAAAACAGTTAATAAAATAGCCCAAGATCAGGCGAAGGTTTTATTGGTAAAGAAATATCTCAACATGTTTTACCATTTTATGACCCATGTATTAGAGCTTTATTTCCTTGTAAATTTCACGGCTTGTACACACAGACAAAGTTATGAATACAATGTACCGACCGCATTGAGACGCGGTGATCTTTATTATCAATAATTAATTATTTACAAGCATGCGCTAAAACAGAATTAAATACACAACTCGGGTTTAATATGTTTTCTACAGAAGTAAACTAATAATTTGATAAGATTATGGGTTTACAAGAATCAAAGTAGCGTATAGAGATACTATACATTTTATGTTCTGGTGCGGCGCATTCAAACGCATACAAAGTGATTTAGAGTTTTTATTAATCACTCATTCGTGTATCGGCCATATAACGGGCATGCAATAACCATAGAATTGAACGATCAACGTGTATAAAATGGCGTGCGACTTTTTAATAATATTTCATTAGAAACCCTGTCCAATGAAACTTGTAACAAAATCACGTTTAGAACTAGCGATAGACCAAAAAATCATGTGTTTAATCGCGTCAAGCTACCGTTAAAAGAGGTGGAATGAGATTCAACGCTATGTGTGATATTCAACTGAATTAATTACCTTAATGAAATTGACTAAATTTTCTTTAAGGTGGAAATAAATTTTAAAATTAATTCTTTATTTATAATTTTTAAAATCCGTTAGGATTATATAAACATGTCATAATGTTAAATCATGTAACGTCTCGTGTTCCAACTCTAATGTATGGGAGCGAAGTATGGAATTGGAAAAATAATGATAAAAGTAGGTTGAATGCTGTCGAAATGCGATCCCTCGGGCGAATGTGTGGTAAAACGATGTATGATAGGTGCACAAATGTCGAGATCCGTGAAGTGTGTAAGGCTGAGACATGCATTATTGACAGAATTAAGAAAGGGGTGCCGCGTTGGTTTGGACATGTAGAGCGAATGGACAGCGAAAGAACGGCTAAAAGGATCTACGATGCAAATGTTGATGGATGCAGAAAACGAGGAAGACCGAGAAAGACATGGCACGATCAAGTCCATCAAATACTTGAAGATGGACATGTCAAAAGTAGGAATAATCGGCGTGCGTGCATAAGAAGATGTATGAATGTAGAGGAAGCGAGGTCTGTATGCCAAGATAGAGTGTTATGGCGTTCTATCCTCTCTGCCTACCCCTACGGGGAAACGGCGTGATGGTTTGTTGTTGTTGTTGCATGTAACGTCTCGTCTAGTTAGTATAGTCATCGCGTGATTTTTATGTTAGCGTTTATTTTAATTCGTCTCCGATACAAATTTTTAAGTAGTCAGGTAAATAAGTCATTGTAGTGTAAAGTCCCTTGTATAGTATTTTTGACTGTCCTGCATTTGTCCATGCTTTTTCAAATAAGATAGTGATGCTGTCTGGTATTATATTTGGGTACATATTCGAATTGCCTAACAAAGAAACAATTATAAATCCTTTTTTAATTTAAAAAAAAAATTAAACTATTTATTGATAATTCTTGGTGGAATTTTATTGGAATGATTAAATAACTTATATTTACATATAAGATTTTTAATTAAAAAATACTTGGTACACTTAACCTAATCTTCACCAGTCTGAAGATGCCTATTAGAGGGTAAAAGCGCTAATTGGTCAAATAAATAAGTGGAAGTGTACCAAGTATTTTTAAATTAATAACTTATATGTAAATATAAGTTATTACATCATTTCAATTATAAATCCTTTATCGTACGCGTCTCTACGAATAAGCAACTTCAGCCCTACGGGACATTAGATAGAAAAAATGTTTTTCTTTCGCGCGGTAAAAATTAGAGCATTAAATTGTACGGCAAATTTTCTTGAAAATGTTCGAAAAAAAACTTTGAGCGACGCGACGTCACTAGTTTATACGAATCAACCAATGATAAGAGAGTTATGAAAGATTTCCGGTTTACGTAAAGTCAACGGACTGATTGGCAAAACTGACCGAGAAGAAGCGGAAGAAAGCTTGAGACGAAGTTATTTCAGACATACAAAATTTCAAAAAATCATAGCGACGATAATTCGACACATAAAATAATAAAAACCTCCGAACTCCTTATTTGAGGTCCAAGTATGATCCCGAGGAGGTCAATAAAAAAACATTTGTTCAATAATTTTTATTCAAACGTATATCGTGTTAACGAAGAGTTAATTAAACGATACATATTTCCAAAGTAACATACAACAAACAATTCTTTAGTGTGAGTCGATATCGTGTCTGAAGACATTTTAACTGTCTTTTTACAGACTTTATGGTTTTAATAATGAATATTTATCGAACAACATGCTCAATATCAATTAGTCAACAATATAACCGATTAAATTATTTTGATTAATTACACGCGTAAAAACAAGCTAGTAATATTCGTTTTCGGGATCCCCTACAGGGAGTTTCCATGAAATCGCGACATTAATTTGAAACAAAGAAAACTTTTTGCCAAAACAATACAACAGCCTTCGCGATTTAGTGGTTAAGACGCTTAACTCACGCACGGAAGGTTCCGGGTTAGATTCCCGGTGAGAACACAAAAATTAAAATGTGATTTTTCTCAAGCCTGTGTGTTCTGCGCTATAATTCAGCACTGTAATTCGGCGTCCTGGCCTGTTGTGGTGCAAATTTAAAAAAAATCAGGAATAAAAATAATAATTATAGTTTTGAGTTTATGGTTCCTCGTCTGAAGATTCCTAAGACGATATTCCATTATTTATTGAGTAAAGGCTCAGATGAGTGAATCTTTGCCGTAAATATTATTATAAAATTAGTATAAATTAATCGAGTTACTATTGACCATATACCGGAGCATCCGTACGCATTTTGTGGAAAAAAAGACGAAATATGACCAGACCAGTCTGACGATGTCGGTCACGACGAAACCCGGTCACTGGTAAAAAATTATAAATGAAAGCGGAATAAAACAATGTACTTATTTTAATTATTAAAATGAAAATGCAGTTCCACCAAGAAATGTCAGTAGAAAAACAAAATCTATTAAACGAGAATACTTTTTTCTTACATTCACATATTACAACAGAGATGAAAAACTTTTTAGAGAAGGGAATATAGAAGTCTAGGCATCCACAAGGTTTATTACCTGTCATTTAATCATTTCATTCCGTTCTTCATTCATTCGTTGTCATTTTCAGGCACTTAATTGTGTCGATGCATAACATTGATTTGGGTACCTGGACACTCAAATATTGTTTTTTTTCAATATTTCCTATGGTAAGTACCTAAAGTCTGCCTCGTGGTGTAATGGTCAGCGCATTAGCCTACCATGCAAGAGGTATCGAGTTCGATTCCCGAAATGGTTGATATGAAATATTTAAAAAGGTGTTTTCACACTAGAATATTTCATAGTCCCTAGACCGGTACCTGCAGCGTAAGACTGATCATATACATAAATGATATTGTCGAAACATTAAAATATTCAAAAATAAGACTCTTTGCAGACGATGCCTTAATATATATATCGGGAGAAAATTATAAAACAATTATGGACAGACTAAATCATGATCTAAATGGTGTATCACTGTGGCTAAAAATTAATAAATTAAAATTAAATGTTAACAAAACTAAATATATGAATATAGGAAACAAAAAAATAGAAATTACACCATCAATTGTAATAGAAAATGAAAAACTTAATGAAGTCACTGAAATTAAATATTTAGGTGTAATGTTGGATTCAAAACTTACATTTCACCAAAACGCTAAGATGGTAATAAATAAGATTGCAAAAAAAATATCAATTTTGGGAAGGATCAGAAGATTTATTGATAAGGACTCCTGCAAAACTATTTACAAAGCAATTATTGAACCACACGTTAACTACTGTAGTAGCATTTTATTTTTATCAAACAAAGAAAACATAAATAAACTAACTGTATTACAAAATAAAGCCTTTAGAATCATTTTGAAAAAAAACAGATATACGAGGGTAAAGTCGATGGTAAATGAAATGAAATTATTAACATATAAACAAAGAATATTTTACAATACAATGATATTTGTTCATAAAATTATAAACTCTAATAAAAAAACAGAATTTTGGAAAAAAATTGATCGGAACCACCATGAACACGATCACAATACTAGAGAAAAGAACAAAATTAGACTTCCATTTAGGAAAAAGGCAAAGTCACAAAATTCAATTTTATTTAAAGCAATTAAAAAGTATTACGAAATGGAAAAAAATATTTATGATGAAAAAAACATATCAAAATTTAAAATAATAGTCAAGACATATGTGATAAACAATTTATAAATTAAATATATTTGTAATGTTATTATTAGAACACACATAACAATATGTATGATATGTGTGCCCTACTTTAAGATTTAAATAAATAAATAAAATCATGATCATCTTACCTTTGCGTAACAAAAATGATCAAGATACTCTGCGATTGGTGTAGCATTGCAGTGCCCTAAGCACCACTAGATGCGAAAAGGGAATGATGATGATGATGAAGTACAGAATACAAAATATTTTTTATTTGCACAAGAATTAATTCAGGTTTGAAAAGGTGCAATAATGAGTAGACATATCGTTCTATTTATTTAATTTTGGGATTTATCCCGAAATGATTTTTAAACAAGTGACCTATCCACCGTTGATTCTTATTGGGTATATTTTTTACACGGTACTGTGTGGAACGTATGTCCGTGTAAAAAGAGGTCCCGGTGTATATACTCGTAATACGATATTGACAAATGATTAATGATGGCTTTTCCAATATAACTTAACCTTTCACGGTGGTCAATTCATCACCATTGGTCTATCACTCATCATCGTCATTAAGTCCCAAGATTGATTTCTAAATCAACAGTAAAATCAATAAGTAAACCAAACATCGTAAAGAGTGTTAATATTGGATGATAATTCTTTTTAAGAGAGATATAGATTATTCCGTGATTAGGCGGGTGAAAAATACAGTTCGATGTGTGAAATAGAACCAGAAACCTAAACTAGTGTTTTTGACTTGGTAGCTACTCTCAGTTAAAAACCACGAAAAAAACAATCGAGTTCAGATTATCTGGCTCGTAATGTAGCAGTCAGTGCGTTCGTCCACCATAATTGAGGTCCCAGGCTTGATTCATGAAGAAGTTGACAAGAAATATTGAAGAAAAAGTTGAGGAAAAATTGATGTTCGTAGTATATGCTATGGCTCGAGATTTTAAAACCTACTTAAAAATTGAAAATATTTTTGAAAATTGTTAATCTATTTAATGGCGGCCTCCGTGGTGTAGTGGTCAAGACGCTTAACTCATAAAAAGAATTTTCCGGGTTAGATTCCCAGTGAGAAAAAAAAACTGAGATGTGTTCTAATCATCGGGAATTATACTTATGTAACTTGAATTACTCGTGTCACTATTTATAATATGAAATATTGAAAGAAAACTTACTGACAGATAAATGCTCGTGTAAAATTTCTAATAAAAAATTTAAAAAATAGGCTGATCTGAGATGAAACTTGTGTAACATGCGTTTTAAATCATTTTCTGATTTGTCACTATGGTTGCATCGTCTGCGTAGCATGTAATATTAACGACCATATTTCCCTTAGTCCTAGATTTACCACTACCACTATTCTTGAAAGCGTTTTTATTCAATTATTTTGTTTGTGTAAAAAAAGTTTATTGTTAGTTATAAACCAAAAAACTTTTTTATGTTAATACATACGGGAACAAGTGTAACGTACCATGGTAACCGCGCACCGCGCCCGTGCCGTGGCGTAAAACGCTCGCCACCGTGGCCAAGCACTTTTCAACCAGATTCAACCAGCGCAGCGGTCCCCCGAAGATGCGGATTATTTTGTTATATAAAACGTCATACTCACATAAAATTAAAATAGGTGTTTCATCATATACATAAACCAGTCATTATCAAAGTGGTAAATATCGTAACGTACACAAACGTATCAAATAAATAAATTGAAAATATATAAGTGATTTTTACATAAGTACACTTATATTTAACTTCATAAGGAAAAGTTGCAAGCGGCTCTGTTGGATAAGACTCAATTATTGTGTTTTTATGGACAGTCAATACGAACAGACATATAAACTTAGTGCGTCGGAGCAATTTTGGAATATCAAAATTAGCTTGTGACAATATGGACTATTCGTGAAACAAAACAGTGGTTTAAAAGAAAAGGTGACGGAGCTTTGCAGAGGACCAAGAGTTTTCAGGTAAGTTATTTATAACCTTTTTTACCAACATGTAATTCACTTCAAATGTTTAATAACAAACTAAATGCAAATTAAATTGGTAATATTATTATTGATGTGGTACTTTTAACAATATATTGACAGTCACATGTCAATATATCTATGAAAACTCAAAGTAGGTAAATAATAATATTGTTGATTTTAGAAGAAACAGATTTCCATGGGTTCAACACTAGAGATAAAGATATGCTAGTTGTTCCCACTACTAAACTGTAAAAGAATAATGATTCTTTTGCCTCAAACTGCATACGAATCTACAATAAGGTACCTCTTGAAAATCAGGCTTTGCCAAGAAAATAAATTCGTCAAGCACAGCCTGTTTGGAAAGAGCTACTATAGAGTCGAAGAATATTTGCAGGGCAAGATAGCTCGGTATTAGATTTGTGATTATTAATTTTGGTTTTTTGATCTAAATTGTGTTGTTAATTCAAATTTATTAGTTTGATAGGCTTAATTTACTAAATATTGATTTATATTTTAAAGTTATAATTTTACTGACGATAATAAGAAATTTGATGAATCCTATATAAATAATAGTTTTAATACTTTCAATTTCAAAATAAATATTTAAAGCGCTTGCTTCGCAATTTTGCTTGTTAAATAATTTAATTATTCGCCCTTGCAGTCATATTTTGGTGGACATTTACAAATACGGTTAATAACTCACTATCAGATAATGGGAATTATATTTACTTTAATTGAATGTAATAGGTATACTTTTACAATTTCACTGCAATCAGGACCTGATTTTTTTATTTTTTTATTTACTTATAAGTTATTTATTACACCTTATTTGAGACATAAGTCCCAACTTCATGGGACTAAAAGTCCTGTGTTGAGTTGGGATGAGCAATTAGTTGACACAGACACATGATTATATCATCAGAAGAATGATATAGAATCAGAAACATAACAAAAATAAGAAAACAAAATAAATTTCACATCAATATGGTAAAAAGTAGACTCAAACATTCGGAAAATCATCAAGGAGTTTTTTACTCAAATACCTGCCCCGAAAGAAAATGCAATCCTTTACACATTCGGTATGATAAAAAAAAGATATCTCTGAGCAAAAGACGTACGGGTTTTGGGTATGACAAAATACGTGCTCTGGGAAAACCTCGTACGAACATTTTGCTGAGACCTCTCTTTATCGTTCGACCAGAAGTATGTAAGTGCTTCTTTTAGGTACAGTTTTCTTATATCCAGCACCTTCGTGTATTAGAACAACTTTTCTGATACCTAGTTAATAATACCTTGAATTAAGCAGTGCTAATTGCATTATTATTGAATTAACATTTTGGTGACTTGAGTGAAGGGCGACGAAGATATTTTTTTCAAAATAATGAATTTTTATTATTAAATCATACAATTTTTTGTACTCCCAGAAGTTAATAATAATAAATAAAATTAATTTTATTTGATTTATATACATATTATACTCTAATGTGGATGATTTTTTAATAACTGAATTCAATACAAAAACACAGGTTTTGCTAGCATTTGTTCAAACGCAATATTAACTAAAATGTTTAAATGAAGATATAAATATTTTTTTAAAAATAAACCTCTTACTTAGCGTTTTATAATTTCAATTTTTTTAAAAACGCACCCACACACACTTACCCTCACACGAACATATACAGACATTCACATAAACACACATGAATACAAACGTCGCACACATATAAGTATGTGCGTACATTGTGTAAATATATATTTCACATTAAAGTAAAATGTCTTCCTCGGCACGGATTTCCCCAGTGAGGAAAACATTGTTAATTCAATTATATAACGTGTTATTTTGAAGCATTAAGGAAATAACTAAATCAGGGCCCTCTGGTCGATAAAATAAAACGGGAGTGAAGATTAATGGCAAAATTTTCAATGGAGAAATTTCGCGGAGATTCTGTTTGGTCGTAAAAGTGACGATAAATGCTAATAATGTAATCATTTGCACGTCCAATTATTCAGTAATGATGCGTTTTGGAGAAGCCAACGAGTATTTGGGATTTCTAACTGTCAGTGGGAAAGATTAATGTCCCCCGATGGAAAATATCATAACTACAACACTAAAGCAACAGTTCAACGTACATTATGATATATCATATCGTCGGTTGCAAGGCAAAGCCTCTTATCTGCCTGTAAAAAATGTATCTTCGTTCGTTCAAATTCGTTAACCTCATTCGTTCAAATCATTCGGTTATTGGCATTGCGCGGGAGCGCACGCTAGTTAAAAAACCAGCGTAATTACGATTTTTAATTCATTTTGCTATCTTCACCTTGTGTCATATCACGTGTTTCCTGACGTTGGCAATCCCTTCTATAAAGATCTCGCTGTCTTGCGCCGCCCGGAACAACTCTTCCGCACATCTCATTTCGGTCCAGACTCTTATGTTGCGCAGCCAAGACATTTGCCTTCCGCCAGGTCCACGTTGTCCCTTAATCTTGCCCATCAGAATAAGTTGGAGGATTTTAAACTTGTCTCCGCGCAGGATGTGACTCAGATAGGAGATTTAACGGACCTTTATAAATACATTATTTTATATTATTTATTTATTTAAACACTTTATATACAGTTTGTACATATACAGTTTACATACAAATGCATCAGTGGCAAATGGTGATTTTATTTACGGGTAAGCTATAAAAAAAACATATATTTGTCCTACATAGGAGGTACATAATATAATGTAAGTAATATATACTATAAATTGATATTTTCCTGTGGCTCTGTGTGATACAATAACTCTCGTCCATGAAATCAACTCAAACTATGTTACTTCGTGATATATTATATTATATATCTTATTATCCATTACTTAATATATAATTCATTAAAAAATGAATAAAAAGTACCACTTTAAAATCAGTCGATATTAGAAATTCAATTTAAATGTCAACTGGACGAATTGTTCTAGTAATTAATAGTGCTAAAAACAGCAATGTCTTGCAATATGACGCATAAAAGTAAATATGGTCATATGTCAAAAGTACCATCTCAAAGAAAAATAGGCCTTAAGAAACAATGTTTGAAATACTGTTTTCCAAATCAAGACTCATCAAATAATTTATGTAATCTGCATGTGTGAGAAATGCTTAATGCATCTAGGAGAAAAAACCCGCACTGGGGTTAAGACATTCAAAATAAAGTATACTTATTTGTATGAAAAAATAAGCTGGAATAATCGGCTAGTTTCTTGGCTCACCGCAAGCGCTGGGCGCACTTTATTTAAATTTATATTTATTTATTTTAGTCATAATATTAGAATATCTATTGAAATAGTATTTTTATTGATTTGAAATAAGTAAGTAATTTTATCAATGAGATTATATTTATCTGTAAATTATTTCATATAAAGGCTTTTATTAGAGAAGGTAAAATAGAAGTAAAGGCATCGACAGGGCTTATGACCGGTCATTGGTTGGTTTAAGTGGCCACTTTAAATACACAATGGTGAATTTTACACAGTGTGTAAAATGTTATGTTATATGTTAAACGTTTCAATTAAATTTATTTATTTATTTGACTTTGACTGTAAAGCGCCCTCGAGATATTATATTACGAAAATGTCGCTATATAAGTTATCCATAATAATGACAGTAATAATTGACAATTTTGCCTACGTTTAAACATGCACATTTCCTTAACTCTTCCATCTGTTGGCTTTCGTGAAGTGAAGGAGATGAACCTTTATCATGTTGATTAGATTCATCCGGCTGCACCAATTCACCTACTAGGCCAAGCTAGCTACTAGCAGCTTAAACCAGCCAATGGCAGGGCATAAGCCCTGTAAATGCCTAGACTTCCATACTCCCTTCTCAAAAATGTTTTCCCTTTCTGTTGAAACAAATGCAATTAATTAAATGATGGCCAAATACTGACTTTTTTTATTTCAAAGCGCAAGCTTATTTACATAAACAACATTTCACAGAGTTAAAAATAATAGGCCAAAATAGATTTCCAAAGATTGAATTTAATCGTATAATTATTAAAATTAAATACACTCGATTACGCAATGGCAAATAAAATCAACGTTTAATTTAACAAAATTGTAAATAAGTTCAATGAAATGCGTGAAATACAAAGAAATGAAATCTACAGTGTGGCGCAGACGAGGAGTCATGATATTTAAAAAAAATGGAATTAATTTGAAAAAAAAATTATTGCACGTTACACTTGATTTATATCGAACATTGCGTTCTCAAAAGGCGCGAAACAGGGATGTGTAATGTCACCATGGTTGTTGAATCTACGCATGGACAACTGTATGAATGAGGTAGAATAAATATATCTTTATTTTACATTTAAAAAAAAAAACACATTTACAAAACGGCGTTTACAGCGAAAGAATATATCATATAATCCTCTCTTATATACGTTGAATTTTCTTAAAATTAGTGATAAAAGAATAATAGCTGATCCGGTTTTTTAAAAATAAAGTTGTGTATAATCTTTTTAATGTTGAATCAAACACTGATTTGAGTCTAGGTACTGAAAAATTGCTTTTATTTTTACAAATATAGAAAGCTTTATTAATTATCTCACAATACATACATGTATGTCAATAAATACTAACTTTGTTATAAATTTTTCCGAAATTCAAATATAATTACCTAAATTCCCCATTACCTATTAAACGCTTAGCTTTGTCCTTAAATATTGGTTTTTCTCTCAATTATAATTAATGTACATGCTACAATTCATAAGATTATTTTTATTTTTTACTTAAGTACCTTGAATTATATAACAATATGTTCATAACATTCAATCCATCTAATCTTCACATTCGTTTGAAAACGCCCCAACAAGGCGAACGATTGTCACGAAATTTTTGTTTTTATATTTGTAAAAATAAAATAAAGTGTTCAGTAGACTCAAATCAGCGTTTGATTTTTTATATTACAAGTTTAAATATGGAGTTCTACAGAATAAACACCAAATCAATCCATTAATATATCTAAGTCAAATTCGCACATAAAATCTCTGTCCCCTGTCCCCTAGAATTTGCTCTCTCGGGAACAAACACATAAATGACCAAAAAATAGATGTATTTGCTAAAACTTTATAAAATTTCAAGAACCAACTATTCCTTAATTTTTAAATAATACTCAAGTTTCTAGTATTTTCATTTGTTTTTTGTATATTTTTTCATTTAAAAATATAGTTTTATATTTTAAAATTGTTTATAACCTATGCATACGTAAAAGCCCCTTGGGCTTTAACTCTTCAAATACTGTGGTAAATAATCCCTTAGCGCGCGGTGATGCAACATTGTGTTACCACCACTAGTGAAGAACGGAATATTCTAAAGTTCAGACATTTAAAGAAGAAAAAAATAGACATACTGTTTAAGAATTTCTATTCCATAATTTAGTCAATTTAACATAATACTTTAGCTCTGTTAAAGCAAAATAAACTAAAAATCTTGAATACGCCGCTCATATTACGCACGTGCGTCCCCCATCATTGTTATTAACCGACTGTTTTACACAACATCCGCCGTAGAATGGCGTCTTTGGGTTCCTTGTTACGAGTTCTATCTTCGTGATGTGTTGCTGTATTGGCGGACATTCATTCTTCGCATGGCAGCATAGTTAGACAAATTTTAATTTCCAAATCCGGTGTACAAATATCTATTTGAAGATTACTAAAAATACGAAATCATCATTTTTTTTTTTAATTAAGAGAGGTATATATATATATATATATATGGATATATATGGATAATTTATAAAGCGCCATTTTTGTGAAAATCACCCCAAGGGCGCTGTACAATTAATAAATATCCCAGTACGTCTTGCAGCTACAGAGCGCATGGACGGTTGGGATTCTAGTTCCTCGTTTTCAATTAAGATCAATCAAAAATTATAACAGATAGGAGCTAGATTACAGGACGTCTTGCAGCTACAGAGCGCATAGACAGTTAGAAATTTAGCCCCCATTTATACATTTTAAAAATTGACAAATAAATTTAGTGTATTAAAAAATAATAATAATATGAATAATAAAAAGGAGTAAGATTACAACACGCGTTGCAGCTACTAAGCGAATAGACGATTGGAATTCTAGACCCCATTTACAAAATTTAGGTATTTTAAAGTTGATATATGAAAGCTAGAGAACCACTCAACGTGCAGCTACAAAGCGCATGGACGAGAGGAATTCCAGCAAAGTTAAAACAATATCAATAAATTTATAAAAAATAGAGTATTGTAGTAAATTGGTCAAGTGTTCATGCCAAGAAGTAAGCAATAAAAAACTAAATAAATCAAACACTGTTTCAACTCCATGGTTAACAAAGGGAGATAGATGTCCGAAGAGAAGCTTTTGTAGACAGTAAGTAGATATCGTCGCCATGTGGCTCGCTGGCTGGTAGATAGTTTCTGGAAACGCATGTGTGTAGTACTATTATGCCTTTTGTTCCCATGACTTGGTGTCCTATGGTGGTGATATATCAAGTCTTGTATCCTATGTCGACTAGTTTGACATCACAGCCAAACAAGAGTTAATAAATTAGTTAATTTAATAAAATAATTAACTTACAGTGACGTCGGAAGCTTGCGAAGCTCTGACCCCTAGCACCAAACAGTAACAATAAAATAATTAAACCTAATTAAAACTTTGCGTCGCCCTGCGTCCGACAAAAAGGCGGGCATAACGTTCGCCTCGTAATATGTTTCAGTAATCGACGATTTGCGCTCTGCTGTTTCAGATAAGTCGGCTTTAATATTGTAATTATGTACAGCGGTAATTTTTGTAATATCTAGTAACGTACACTTAGCGCATATATGTGTAAATAAATTTACAGTCCGCAATAAGGAAAAGCAACCGATTAATGGCGGTAAATTGCACAAAATTGGTGTAGCAAGACACACAAAGGTGATTGTAAAAAATCGTGTTTCACGAAAAATAAGATGATTAAAAAATAAATATTACGTGGGCTACCAAACTGCAGATATGTATATACGTTTATGTACTTGTGAGAGGTATGGTGAGCGGTGATTGCGGGGTGGTCCGCTGTCATTCGAGTGAACATAAAAATATTTGAGCGAGTGACCGTGGATCGCCTTGCTGTCGCTTCTTGCTGTGCTGCCTGCGGGTGAGATACCCTACCGATACCACATCATACAGATACAACTTGCATCTATCTTGGTACGGGTTTACCTACATAGATAGATGCAACAAAAAACTTATATTAGGAAATGCACATAGCACATTGTTCTCTACTATTAGGGATTATATATAAATATTGTTGTAATGAACACATTGAATTAAAATTATTTTTGCTTAGTAATTATGATTTTTTTTTTTAAATGACTTATATCGATAAACATAAGACAAAGCAAATTGTCTTTGAGGTTATTGACGGCAAAATAAGTGAAATACAAAATAAATTAAATAAATATTTTAATCGCGTAAGAAACAAACATTTTAGAGAAGGAGATATGGAAGTCTAGGCATTTACATGGCTTCTGACATGTTCCCCATTTTACCTCTGTTTAAACATTCATGTTTCTTCAACTCTTTCATCTGTTGGTTTTGGTGAAGTAAAATAATATGGAAGCCTAGGCATTTACAGGGCTTCTGACCTGTCATAAGCTGCCATTTTAAAAACAGCGTAACTTTCACCATTTTACCTCTGTTTAAACATTCACGTTTCTTTAACTTTTTCACCTGTTGATTTAAGTGAAGTGAAAGAGCGTGTAAGTGTGTAAGGTTGAGACATGCATTATCGACAGAATCAAGAAATGGGTGCTGCGTTGGTTTGGACATGTAGAACGAATGGACAGCGAAAGAACGACTAAAAGGATTTACGAAGCGAATGTTGATGGATGCAAAAAACAAGGAAGACCGAGAAAGACATGGCACGATCAAGTCCACCAAATACTTGAAGATGGACATGTCAAAAGTAGGAATAATCGGCGTACGTGCATGAGAAGATGTATGAATGTAGAGGAAGCAAGGTCTGTATGCCAAGATAGAGTCTTATGGCGTTCTATCCTCTCTGCCTACCCCTACGGGGAAACGGCGTGATGGTTTGTTGTTGTTGTTATACTACCTATGGGCTTTTACATTTATTTATTTCACATGAAACTTTTTATTTTTTACTTTCTATAAGAACACGTCACTGGGCATAACCCGTGTCAAGGCATTCATTTAAATTATTTTTTATCTTATGTTTTAGTTACAGTAGTTAAAACGTATTTATAATAACATATATACATACACACATAAATATATGCATAGATGTACACATACATATATAAATAAATAGTAAAGTCAATTATAATAATAGCGAAAAATCATAAAAGTAGTTATTTAATACGCACAGGAACTGTGCAGATATTGAGCCGAGAAGCATGCCACCGTCGCGGGCTATTTGGCTCCTTTACACCGGCCAGCTGCCGGTCCTCCAACATCCGCACAAATACCTATATCCATATAATGTTCAATAAGGCATGTTTAAAATCATATGAAGTATCTCCCTCAGCACGGGACACCTCAGTAAACGAACATTTTCTTTAATGTAAAAAAAGTTATAGATAAATTGTAAAATAAATAAGCCTAGATTTCTACATTCCATTCTTTAAAACATTCTTTATATCTGTTGTACCTAAAGTGTAAACTTGAATAACTTCCTGGGAGGTGAAATCGAGTCCAAGTCTATAAAAATTTGGACAAACTCAAAATATTCTTGAGTAATTATTTCATCAATTTTCTTGATGAGCACAAGTGTAAGAGATTTTGATTTGTGATCTTATCTAGAAATCGATGCATAAATCCATCATTTCGGAACGATAAATTGCGTTTTCTATAGAACCATTATGTTTTTTATAAAAAAAGTCATTTATTTCGTAGTCAGAAACGATAATTTATCTGAAAGATCGGTAGTCAGCAAAAAGTTTTGCGTTTAAACAAAAAAAAAAGTTTAAATTCATTACATTTTAAATCATGCGAGACATCCCAGACAACTTACTTTCAAAACATGTTAAATAATAGTAATGAGGAAGATCCGTACAATAGAAAATCGTGTATAAAATATGTATTCGCGCAATAAAAATTACAGCGTTTTGTACGGCGAAGTTTCTCAAAAATGTGTAAAAAAATTCATAAAAACAATGTTGATCAAAATTAACAACATTAAACGACGTCACCGATTCTCCGAAATAAAACCAATGACGGTGTTGTGATAAATTTCCGGCTACCGGGGAGCCAGCCTACCAATCAGGATAACTCACCGTAGAGTACTTCAGACGTCCCGGGTACAGTAATTTAAAAATCACAAAACTCTATTTACCTCTATTTTTTTTACTTTATTTTATTTATTTATTTACTAACATACACGGCACGCAGTGCCTTTTACCTTAAAAAGATACATTTTGAAAATAATATAAACATTTCAATAATGTGATGTAAAAAACTTAAAAATTAAATATAAAAAAAATATTTTACATAAATACTATATATACCACACAGCATTTTATTATAAAAACATATTTAGATATAAAAAAAATAATTTAACAATGTGTGCAAATAAAATTTCAAAAGAAAAATAATTTATTTTTCTTTAAAAAGTACAAAATATAAGTATATTAAATACAATAAAATTATTTTGTTTCAAAAAATAATAATTAATAAAATAGTAATAATAGTGATAATTAAAATAATTTTAAAAATAAGTATACACGTAGATATGGTACACAATAGTACCCATACAAAAGTAAACATAGAAAGCACTATAATCTAAAAAATGTAAATTACCGTACATCATCTTTGAAATGATTAAATAGAGTTAATTTATATAAGCTATACTCTAGTTTATAATCATTGAAAAAAAATGCATGCAACAAAAAAAAGTACTACCGAAACACAGGAAATTCCTAGCTAGTCAGGACCTGAAACAAAAAGCCCGTGTGCATTTATAAAACAGTGAAATAAATAAATTAAAAAAATGTTGGTGTAACACCGCAATACAACACAGTTTTAATAAACGTCGAGACAATTCGAGATCTTGGGATACTTTTTTATAACAAACTTAAATTCAACCATTACATTGACCACATTTCAAAGATAGCGATCAAAATCTGTGGATTTATTTTGCGAATATCTAAGCCATTCAAAGGCCCAAAAATTTCAATTACTATGTATAAATCATTTGTTCGTAGTTTGCTTGAATTTAATTCTACGATATGGTCTCCTAATTATAATATTCATAGAACGCGGATTGAATCGGTGCAACGTAAATTTTAAAATCGTTGTAATTTAGAATCGGACCAAATTCTTTTATAATCAACTATTATGATCGTCTAGAGTTCTTACACATCTTTAGTTTAGAATCCAGAAGGATTTTGGCTGGTTTGATATTCTTGCACAAATTAATATCGAACTGTAAATATGCCCATGATATCCTTACTCAGATAAACCTTAATGTACCTCGTTGTAACTTGCGTACCAATCCTGTCTTCGCTGTGGGAAATTATAAAACTAACATAGGATTCTTTTCACCTCTGCCAAGGATCCTCAGAACAGTGAACGAAATCTCACTAAACGGTTCTGTCGATGTGTTCCTACAGCAAGGGCAGGCATTAAAGAAGCAAGCGGTGTTGTCTCTCCAGACTTGCGATGTCACACTTGCCATTTCCGCCTATATTATGCTATATATACACCTTTTGCTAATTATACACTTTGTTAATTTAAGTCGATTTTAAGAATGTTTAGGTTAAGTATTACTCATTGATGTCAATCTATTAGGGCTGTTGATTGGCTTAAAAAAAATATTTCACTGCCCTTGGACTGGTACCTGAAGAGTAAAACTGATTGCCTTGTAACAAAAAATATCTAGATACGCTGCGGTTGCCAATATAGTGCCCTATGCACCACTGGGTGCGGATAAAATTTTTATTAATTTTTTTATTAATAAATTTCATAAAAGGTACATGTTTTTTTAAAAATTATATACATATCTACTTAAGAGGATGATTAATTCGTATTATTCACACAAATGGTGCATCATTTTTAAAAGTGACTAACTCTTTTGCTTGGAGAGTGACTAACACTGAGTTGTTTATTTATAAGAGTTTATATTATTTTAAATACGAGTACATGAGAAAAAAAAACATAGGATTTATAAAGAAAAAACATAAAACAACAATACATTCATACTAATTAAAATTTCATGTAGTTTTTACACGTGTTCAAAAAAATTTCATTTATTTAAACATAGAGGGAAACATTGTTGAGAAGGGAATATGGAAGTCTCGGCATTTACAGGGCTTGTGACCTGTCATTGGCTGGTTTAAGTGGACACTTTACACACTCTGTAACATTTACCATTCTGCCAATGTTTAAACATCTACATTTCCTCAACACTTCCATCTGTTGACTTTTGTGAAGTAAAGGATCGAAAACCTTTATTACGTTAAATTTATTAAACCAGCCAATGTTATTATTAAACCAGCCAATGACAGGTCACAAGCCCTGTAAATGCCTAAACTTCCATATTCCCTTCTCAACAATGTTTTCTCTCTCTGTTGAAATAAATTTAAATATGAATAACTCCTCAGGGGGGAAATCCAGCCAGTCTAAAAGCATTTGGACATACTCAAACATTGCTCAAAAAATTTCTGTAGATTTACTTTAAATTTATTAATTGTTACATATTATATATATTTACATGCAATAAATTTAAAAATAAATACGTGATATATATAGGGATGTTGCGTCTCATAAAATGAAATAATACAGACCAAAATGGACACCAAGTCGTTGGAACAATAGGCATAATCCCCCAGTCTACACACGTGCGTTTCCAGAAATTCTCCAGCAGCCAGTGGACCACGTGGTGACGGTATCTACCTACTGTCTACAAAAGATTCTCTTCGGAAATCTATCTCCCTTTGTTAACCATGGAATTGATACAGTGCTTTATTTATTTAGTTTTTTGTTGCTTACTTCTTGGCATAAACACTTGACAAACTTACAACTATGCTCTATTTTTTGTAAATTTATTGATATCATTCTAACATTGCTAGAATTCCACTCGTACATGCGCTTTGTAGCTGCACGATAATTGGTTATCTAGCTTTCAAATATCAACTTTAAAATACCTAAATTTTGTAAATGGGGTCTAGAATTCCAATCGTCTATGCGCTTAGTAGCTGCAAGACGTGTTGTAATCTTACTCCTTTTTACTATTCATATTATTTTTATTTTTTTTAGTATCATTAATACACTAAATTTATTTGTCAATTTTTAAAATGTGTAAATGGGGGCTAAATTTCTAACTGTCTATGCGCTCTGTAGCTGCAAAACGTCCTGTAATCTAGCTTCTATCTGTTATAATTTTTGATTGATCTTAATTGAAAACGAGGAACTAGAATCCCAACCGCCCATGCGCTCTGTAGCTACAAGACGTACTGGGATATTTATTAATTGTACAGCGCCCTTGAGGTGATTTTCACAAAAATGGCGCTATATAAATTATCCAACAATATATATATATATACATATATATATTCGGCGTAAAATTTTGCTGACCCAGCGCAATAACCTCCATGTAATGGAACTGATCTTTTAACGACACGCTTTGTTGGGGACCGGGCGAAGAGATTTCACCAAACATGTGTGCCATTCAAAAGCTGGGATGTATCGTTTTCAAATGTCAAGAAACAAATAAACGAACTGACTCAGAGGCCAAAAACAATCTAGAATTTTGGACATACGGCAAGCGAGACATGTCAAGACTTTAATAAATTGACACATTCTCCATTGGCGGGCTACAGAGGAAATTAGCTGATAGCGGATGTTACGTATAGGTTAAAAAAACTGGAAGAGAACATTAATTTCGGCAAAAATTACACGAAATCTAATCAAATTACTTTTACTTTGTTGTGATGATAAATCGACTGTGTTGTGGAAGTTGGTATACGCTGAAATCTCTTTTTACGCGGGGATACGTTCCATGCAGTACCGTGTAAAAAAGTACACTAAAAAAGAAGAATGCTGGCAGCGTTGCCAACTCTACCGATTTCTCGGTAGATCTACGGATTTTGGGAGCAATCTACCGATCGACCGAATGAAATGGAAACTGTACCGATTTTAAATATAAATTAATTGAATTACGCATTGCCAACCCATTTTTTGGATGAATCCTATGGGATATAATATGATCTAATTTTTCTCATAAACTAAAACACGAGTAAAACAGCATTCAGTTAAAACTGTTTTACCATAATTTTCATTCTAAACTGCATTCAAAATAAATTAAAATAAAATGAATAAAACAACTTTGTTTTTAACCATCATTTTTTTTTTTCCGCCGACCGGTTTCAAAGGAAACAACTTTCTTCGTCAAGGTTTACGTAACAAATGAATTTTTTCCTATTTTATTTTATCCATGGTTACTAAATTCTCCACGTGGAGCTAATGAATCAAGTCTTTTTTTCCTAAAAGGGTGATAATTTGAGATAAATATTTTCGAAACTAGACAAGAGTAGGCTAAAAGAACCTCAAAGCTTCAAATATAAAATAATCATTGTTTGGGATTCTGAAGCTTTTTCAATCACCAAATGTGTAAAATCATTTACAACAAATAGTCTCTAGAATGTATGATGTATGCCTGGAGAGCGAATTGGCGATGAACGCAAGTAAGTCAAAAGTGATGGTATTTGAAAGAGGAAGTGAGGTTACTGACTGCATAATAAATGTAAACAACGAATGTTTCGGACTAGTAGAAGAATTTGTGTATCTGCGAAGTATGTTTTCAAGAGATAGAAGAGGAGAAAAAGATGCTGAAAGTAGAGTGAATGCGGACAACAAAATGAACAAAGCACTAAGCACAGTAATTGCTAATAAGAATATGTCAATCGAAGCTAAACTGGCAGTGCACAACGGAGTTTTAGTCCCAACACTTATGTATGGAAGTGAAACATGGAACTGGCAGAGGAAGGATGAAAGCCGAGTGAACGCGGTTGAAATGCGATCTCTTAGACAAATGTGTGGGAAATCAATGTATGACAGGGTTACGAATGATGAAATCAGGCGAGAGTGTAAATCTGAGCCAAGTATAATTGATAAGATTAAAAAAGGGTCTCTAAGATGGTTTGGTCACGTAGAACGAATAGACGACAAAAGAATGGTAAAACAAGTATTTATGGCGAAAATTACGGTAAAGTGAGACGAGGACGACCAAGGAAGACGTGGCATGATCAGATAAACCAAAATCTTAAGTATGGTTATGTCAAAAGCAGACAGAACCAAAGGGCATGTATGACAACATGTATGAATGTGGAAGAAGCTAGGAATATATGCCAGGATAGACGTGTGTGGCGGTCGGGGAAATAGCGTGATGGTAGTGGTGGTAAATATGGAAAAATATTTTTTAATTCTGCGAAGATGAGAGTTAAATGTTTTTGTAAATTATACTATTTAATTTTTGGACCTTGTTATTTGAAAAAACGTGTAAAACAAGGTTCCATAGTTTATTTTCTTTACTGTAAAGTTTGACTGTGTCGCTGAAGAGGTATATTTCAATTTCAGAGCATTGCGTAAATTCAATTCAATTGTACATTCACGAACGTATTATATTAAATTTGAGACACATGATTGTGCAAAAAATGCTCCAGTTTATGTAAGCAAGTGAACCATGATAACATGAAAGATAAATGAATACACATAAGAACGATTGCAGAATTTTCGTACACGTTATATCTTTAATCTTCGTTAATTCGACCACATAACCAAATATCGCACGCAACTACACTGGCTCAGTATCAGGCACAGAAGAAACATTCATATTCTATCACTTCTTCACAATATTTTAAATAATCGCACTTCGCGTGTTTATCTGAGAGAGCTCTTCCAACCTCTATCACAGCATGGACTTTGAACGAGAGAACCTTTTCAATGCATATTCTCTCTGCTGTAATTGTTTGCCTCCTCTTTCACAGTAGTAGCTGTTCGATTGTAAAATAATCTACCCACTAATGTCAGAGACGCCCCTTTTTATTTAATTCCTGTCACTTCACTTCCTGAATATTTAAAATTTTCATTTCACCTTACTCTCCTTTATTTATAGTATAGTGTAGAAATTTGGTAAATTTTTATTCCTTTAAAAAAAATATATGTACATATACAACAATGTTTTGTTTTATAGAGAAAATATTAAAATTGACCTAAATTACGATTTTCTCGAATTGAACAGTTTAGTTAGGTAGGAAGAAATTGCTTTAAAGCAATATGCCCGCTTTTACGCCTATGTACGTAAACTGTACATGCATATAAAGTGTTTAAATAAATAAATAGATAAGAGTACAATACATGACAAAAATAGGTGATGTTGATGGATTTAAAAAACGAGAAAAAAAGAAAGACATGACATTACCAAATCCAACAAATGTTTGAAGATGTACGTGTTAAAAGGCGAAATGATCGTCGCGCGCGCATAAGTCAGCTATGGTTTAAAAATAATATAAAAAAATAAAAAAAACATATATCTGAAAGTACAATTTTTGTCCCATTTTTAATAGGGAAACATGACTTTTTTACATTTTCAAAGTAAAAAGGTCCATGAAATCTGACCAGTGGAAAAAAAATTTTTTTGCTAATTATTAGTAGCATAAAAAATATTTTTAAATTTGTAATTTTGAATTCCCGCAAAAACGGTAATTCCATTGGCCACGCCCCTAAAACGTCGCGATTCGTGTTTATTTGCTCTTGGCCATTGGAATTCGTTTGGAACATTATCACGAATCTTGGTGTCACAACAACCAAGGCCAAACACGTCGCGTTTTTCTGGCGACGTATTTTTATTAAATGATTTTTTTACGTTAATGTATGAAAACATTTCTTCACTTTTTTTTTGATTTTGATAACATAACTGATTATTCTTAATCCATTTTATGTATTTTTATCGGTATTTGTAGTAATGCGATATTTCCCTATTTTGACAAGTCTGTTTTTCGATTACCTAGAAGATGCTGCTTTTAGAAATAAGTCCGCCGAAACACATATTTTTATTTTTGTATTTGAAGTTTTAAATAAATAAAGTGGGATCGGACAGTAGACAAACGCGATAACACATTTTCCAGAATTACATGGAAATACTCAGCGCAATACAAAGTTGCGTAAATTTACTATCGTATTAGGAAGATTAGCGTCATACCCGCCGCACTGTGACCAAGAATACAAAAGAAAGTGCAGTATGACAAAGCACGTAATTTATTCAGAGATTGGCGATCTGCGCTAGGAGATTTTGCGTTTGTTAATTGGAAAAAGTTGGAAGACGGAAGATTACTATCACCTAATAAAGCAACCAACGACATTTCGGTGCGCCTTGAAATATAATTTATTTAAATTGTCCCCCAGTGGCGATAATGTGCAAGTTGAGCTACGGGAAATGGGATATAAAATATGTTTAATTGTACGGCGTTTTTAATTTAACGGCGAAGCATCTCGAAAATGTATGAACAAACGAATAAAAATAATTTGAACATAAACAAACTATAAAGTTTATATTTGAAGCACTAACTTTGTGGTTATTCATTATAATAAAATAATTATCAAATTCCCTACCATCAAACATTAAACCGGCTTACAAAGTCCATAAATATAATAAATCTGGAATATACCAATTAATTTGTAATGATTGCGATTCAATCTACATTGGAAAAACGAAAAGAAACTTTAATATTAGAGTAAGAGAACACTTAAGATGCTTAAATAATAATAATTTTTCTGAATTCGCAAATCATCTGATAGAAAATAATCATAACTTCAATAAAGACACTGGATTAAAAGTACTTCATGTTGAAAATAAAATATTAAAATTAGGGAACTTAGAAATCTGCGATTCACAATAAGAAAACAATAATTAATAACCAAATAAACAATATTTATTTTAGTCCTCTCCTGTCTTACTTCGAAAATAATGATATCAAATTACCACCCGTGTAGGGAAAAAAAAACTTGATTTATTGGGTCCACGTGTAGTATTAAGTGAACATGATAGAAATAAAAAAAAAAGAAATCAATTCATTAGTTACGTAAACCTTGAAGAAGAAGCTTGTTTGCTTTGAAACCGGTCGGTGAAAAATAAAAATTAGTGGTTAAAAACAAATTTGTTTTATTTATTTTATTATAAACAAACTACTTCAAATGACGTCACAAGTTCTTTGAAATCATCCAATGATAGTGTTGTGATAGATTTTTGGTTTCCGGAAAGCCAACCCTTTAATCAGAAGAATAGAAAAGAAGTGGTGACGTCACTGGCTGGGTAGTTTCAAAATCACAAAACGTCATAGCGCTGATAATACGATAAATATACATTTTCTTTCTGAAGTTGGCGAAGTTTGATAGTCTATTGACAAATACGAGTATGAAAAAACACCTATTTGCTCATTTTGACGAACTTGATAAACATGGATCTTTAAAATCGGATTGTGGTCCTGTGGCTAGTGTCTCGGACTCACGGACCAAAGGTCTGTGGTTCGAATCCCACTCTACCCCAACTTAATTTCATTTTCGAATAGTGAGTTATTTAAAACTCGTTGAAAATGGCCCTCAAAATTGAATATTTGGGTAAATCATAAGAACGCAAATATTTCTTTAAAAAAAAAAAAATTACAATTTTTAAGTTAAATAAAGTAATTTCTTAAGACGATACGCGGTCTGGCCTGTCGTTTTAAAAACGTTTTTTTCTGAATTTTACGGCTCACGGGAGTAATAAAAGCTTTATCTCGCACAAAACGGTGCCTGGAAGAATGACTAGACAGGTGCCACCGTTTTGTAGCAACAATTCACGGACAGTGTATACTTGTAATGCAGTATTAAATAGACTTCGTGAACTCGGCAATAGTTATTCCCACGTATCTGATATATTTAGCGTAGGGTATTGTTCCTATAGAACAAACCTTTCGAACTTTTTCAAAGATGGTGAATGGTAATTATATTTATTTATTCATGCATTTCATATACAGTTTTTTGTTCACTTTGCCTTGCTGTGTGAAACAGTACTTATGATTTTCTTGTTGTTTTACTGAAGAATGTTTTATTATTTAAACTTTCTACTGAATATGCTATATAATTTTTAGGTTATTTTTTTAAATAAAAATCATGTATAATTTTTGGTTTGTTTTTTTTATAAATCTTGTTTTTAAAATTCATGTTTTTGAAAAAAAAGGAAAAAAATATTAAGCCAAATATGTTCATATTATAAATGTTTGTAAAAGGCAGATTTGCCGTTTATGTTAATAAAATAAAATAAAATAAAATAAAACACGCAAGACAAAAGTGTTTTCTACGGCCGCAAGAGCGGTTTAGTAAAGCACCGCTGGATTGTGGCTCTAGAGCGATGGATTTTACACACTTTTGATATCTACCAACGGCGTTTCCCTATCTAAGTTTTTTAAGAGCTGGGACCATCCAAAAACCCTAAAAAGCACTTGGTTTTATCTGTCATCTTTGGATGCACGGAATACCAATGTGGTGGTAAAAAAAAAAAATTGCAATTATAAGTAGCATAAAACATTTCTAAACTTGTAATTTTTAACTTTCGCAAAAACGGTATTTCCTTCAGCCACGCCCCTAATACGTCACGATGCATGTTTATTTGTTCCTCGCCATTGAATTTCGTCTCGAACATTATCACGAATCTTGACGTCACAACAATCAAGGCCAAACACGTCGCGTTTTTCTACGAACATATTTTTATCGAATTTCTGTTTTACATTAATGCATGAAAATATTTCTCCACAATATCCATATTGATTTTGAAAGTAAAATAAATAATTCTAAATCAATTTAATATATTTTAATCGGTATTCGTAGCATGTGATGTTTCCGTATTAACGGGAACAATTTGTTTGTTTTTTTATTAGCACATACATATATTTTGGTAAAATAAGTACTTTTAATAGATTTAAGTATATACATTCGAATGTACAAAATGATACATTTTATTTCTGACTTTATTATACACGGCACGGAGTGCCTTTTACATTAAAAAGATACATATTAAAAATAATATAAACATTTCAATATAATGTGAAAAACTTAAAAATTAAATATAAAAGTATTATTTTACATAAATACTATATATAACACAGCAATTTTGTATAAAAACATATTTAGATGTAAAAAATAATTAAACAAAGTGTGCTTGTAAAATTTTCAAAGGAAAATAATTTATGTATATTTTTCTTTAAAAGGTACAAAATATAAGTATATTAAATACAATAAAATTCTTTTGTCTCAAAAAATTTTTATTATGACAATTAAAGTAATTTAAAAAATAAGTAAATATGGTACATAATAGTACCCATACAAAAGTAAACATAGAAAGTACTATAATCTAAAAAATGTAAATTACCGTTCATCATCTTTGAAATGATTAAATAGAGTTAATTTATTAATCATTTTATCTGTGTACCATATTTGTAAAAGCCCTCCGGGCGTTTATATGAATTAAATAAATAATTAAACACTATTTTCATTCCATAATTATTGACAAAAAAACATCACAACTTATTTCCAAGTGCCAGGTAACCATGTCGAGTGTCACATTCGATAACGTGTTACATCTTATTACAGCTTTGTTAAAATCTTCACAGCGTAAATATAACATAATCTAATGGCTAAAACATGTTACCGTTCGCCATACCGTATCGTATTATACGCTTCGTTAACAACTAGTGTTTTAAATTATTGCGTAAAAATTTCACTTGCTTTCTCATTTTTAACTATTACCGTTTTGAGCAAAGATGGGAGAGAGAGATTGGCAAATAAGTTTGTCGCAGGAGGCAAAATTAGCAGTTCACAATGAAGTCCTGGTATCAACCCTTACGTAAGGAAGAGAACTATGGAATTGACAAACTAGGAAGAAATTAGGCTGAATGTCTGTGGAAATGCGATATATGTGTGGTAAAACTATAAGGTGTACAAGTATCAAGATCCGTAGATTATGACAAGCTGAAATAAGCGTTATAGACAAAATCAAGAGAGGAGTTTTGCGTTGGTTAGGACATGTATAGCGGATTGACGGCGAAAGAATTTTATTTATTTATTTTAATGCACGAACTACACAATTTTATAAAAGAGCACAATTATATTTTTTTTATTTCCCGATTTATTAAAAAAGTTCCGTGTTAAGTGGGGACTCTTCTTTATATAAGTCAAAAAACATTTATCAACATGTTGAACAATATACAAAATAATCAAAACAGTATACAAAATAATAATAGAAAAATACAAATAGTAAAAATTTATACATGTCGAAAAATAAAATGCAGAAAAGTTATATAATAATACATGGCAATATGTGATTAATAATTTATAGTAATATTATAATTCAATTCGGTAATTAATTGATAGTAAAAATAAATACAAAATAATACAATAAAGTAATAATTGTAACACATCTACATATATGGTAGAATATGTAATTTGATGAACAAAATATTTTTTTTATTGACATTTTATTGAAACTATTGTGTTATTATAAATAATATCCCCTCATACGAGCACTTTTGCTGATTAGGAACATTTAGAACAAATAAAATATGTAAAGTTTAAAAAACCTTGTATTCTGTCATAAATAAATAAATCTAATAAATCTAATCTTATATGAAGGTAGGAAGTCTATATGCAAAAATCGGCGTTATATCCTCTCTGTCTACCCCTTAGGATGGAAACATCATCATCATCATTCCCTTTCCGCATCTAATGGTGCATATAACACTGCATTGGTACACCGATAGCAGTGTATCTTGATATTTTTTGTTACATGAAGGAAAAAGGATTAGTCTTACGATTCGGGTAACAGGCCAGGGACTTAGAAATATTCTAGTGTAAAAACACCTTTTTAAATAAATATTTCATCTCAACTATGGCGCGAATCGAGCCCGAGACTTCTTGCATGGAAGGCGATCGCGCTGACCACTACACCGCGAGGCCGACCGAAGAGTAGAAACGGTAAATGTTTATTTGTTTTAGTTTTTGAGAAAAACGTTTTGGAAAACACACATACATCGGTCATTTAACTCTTGCATTTATCACTACGGATGGGATGGATCAACCCGAATTTAACAATTAAAAATAAAACGTTTAAATAAACCTTTCACAGCACCCCATATTTTAATATTTTACCTATTTGTGCTAAATATTACACAGTACATAAAGTAGGCAATTAAATCATTGAATATATTTTATTTAAATTATTTATTGACAATTCTTATTCATATTTGTTAATTAAAATATTAATTCTTGGACATATTGCTAGACGTGAGCCAGACAATCTAGAAAAGGCAATAATGTCTGGCAGAGTTGAAGGTAGGAGAAGCCGGGGTAGAATCCCATATAGATGGACTGACCAAATAAAGGTGGCTACGGGGCTAAAATTTGATGAGTCAGTACGTCGGGATGAGGACAGACTGGAGTGGAACAGACTAATTAGAAATGTTCGTGGTGATCACGATCCTCAGCATTGAGGGACCGACTTGGAAGGAGAATTGACAATTCTTGATGGAATTCCATTGTAATGATGTAATAACTTATATTTATGTGAGAAAACATTTTTTGTATACAATTTCCCGTAGGGCTGAAGTTCCTCATTGTTTAAACTTTCTGCTGAAAATGCTGTATAATTTTTAGGTTAACTTTTTAAATATAAATCTTATTTAATTTTCAGGTTAAATTTTTTTATAAATCTTGGGTAGTGGGATATTTATGTTTTTAAAAAAAATACTAAGCCAAATATGTTAGTATTATAAATTTTTGTAAAAGGCAGATTTGCCGTTTATGTTAATAAAATAAAACAAGTTATTAATTTTAAAACACTTGGTACACTTCCACTTATTTGTTTGACCAATTAGCGCTTTCACCCTCTAATGGGCATCTTCAGACTGGTGAATATTATACAGTGTGAGGATAATTTATATAAAACTAAATATTATCTAGAGTGTAGGTACATTTAAAAATAAGTTGAAATGTCAATAAGTTAAATGTACCTACACTTTAGATAATATTTAGTTTTATATAAATTATCCTCACACTGTATAATATTCACCAGTCTGAAGATGCTCATTAGAGAGAGAAAGCGCTAATTGTGTTTTTAAATTAATAACTTATCAAGTATTTTAAAAATTATAACTTATCAAGTATTTTTAAATTAATAACTTATAAGTCAATATAAGTTATTACACTGTTGAATATATATTTATAACTGAACGGTTTGGGTAGGTGGGAAGGAATTTTCTCAGGGCAATATGCCCGCCCTTATATGTATTAAAATTTTGTATGTATATAAAGTGTTAAATAAATAAATATTTCTTTCTCAAAAGTGTTCTCCATGTTATTTTAAATACATGTGTAGGCACCTATTATATTTTCATTTAAATTTGGATAACACGTGTCGTTAAGAGTCAAAGCTTATATTTGATTTATTTATTACTGAATACAAGTTTAAAATCTTCAAGTCGATACGTAACATATTATCCCTAATTAAACTCAAACAACTATATTTTATTTTATGTAACTCAATTATAACTTATGGCATAATAGGATGGGGAGGCACTAATAAATCTGTATTAAAACCTCTCGAATCCGCTCGAAAAGCAATAATTAAAATAATTTTTAAAAGCCCTTCAGGTACCTCAGCATCAAGTTATTTGAGAAATTTAAGATCTTAGATGTAAGGCAATTATATATATTTTTAGAATAATAATGTGAGTGAAAGCAAATTATTCTACCAAATCCCAAAAGGAACACTCCTACACAACCAGAAGTCAAACTAGAGGATGGGTCATGGGGTCTATCACAAACTCTGAATTCGGGCAAAAAAATTTCAGGTTTCTGGGTCCCAAAATATTCACTATGTTACCCAAACATTGCAAAACTATGACCCGGATTCAATTTAATAAATTTGTAAAAAAAATGGTTACTCGGTTCAAACAAACAAACAAACAAAACAAACCATCACGCCGTTTTCCCGTAAGGGTAGGCAGAGATGATAGAACGCCACAACACTCTGTATTTGCATACAGATCTCGCTTCCTCTACATTCATACATCTTCTCATGCACGCGCGCCGATTATTCCGACTTTTGACATGTCCATCTTCAAGTATTTGTTGGATTTGGTCATGCCATGTCTTTCTCGGTCTTCCTCTATTTCTGCATCCATCAACATTCGCATTGTAAATATTCTTAGCCGTTCTTTCGCTGTCCATTCGTTCTACATGTCCAAACCAGCGCAGAGCTCCTTTCTTGATTTTGTCGATAATGCTTGTCTCAGCCTTACATAATGTACGGATCTCAACATGTGTGCATCTATCGTACATAGTTTTACAACACATTTGCCTGAGAGATCGCATTTCGACAGCATTCAGCCTACTTTCATCCCTGTTCTTCAAGTCCAAAAATCTGAAAATTTACTCAAAACACATTCTTAAATTAAAAAATAATATTGTATTACTGTATAGTAAATTAACTAGCAGGCAGTAATGTTAATGTTTATTTTTGCATAAAAATGTCTGCCTTAAAACAGGCTGTACCTAGTTAGGCAGACTAGACATGATCCAGAGAAATCTATTACCTAAGTGTGTATGTAGTAGGTAAAGTAATTGTTATTTTTGTTAATAAACTATGATTATTATTATTAAAATTTTAATAGTAAACTGAGAAATGACACAGATTTCAAATTAACGAGCTACATATAGCGAAAACTGCAACACGATACACATACTTTTAAAGAAATCGCTTTAAATCAAACTAAAAGATCGTACAACCGTGTCCAATATCAACCCTGATGATGGACGCAGTAATGTGGTCTGAAACAAACTTGTTAAGCGGCATTTTTTCATTAAATTCTTTTTTTAAAAAATTAAATATATATTTGGACCCCTGAATTTAGTAGCCTCACGTGTCGTATAAAGAAGGCTAAGGTACTCAGAAAAAATAGTTTTTATTTGTCTTGGAAATGGGATGTTCGATCACTGATTTTGGTTTATAACCTTTATGAGTCCAATCACCATTGTTGCAAAGTTCAAGAACAATGGCGCGTGATAACTACAGTGTGGATATCTGTTAAGGATATTCCATCTTTCCTGCATTCTGCTTCAAGATTATGGTGATAATTGCCATACTTACTAGTTCTTTGCTCAGTTTTTTTTATTATGTTTTATTATTAACTTTTTAAAATCATTCTCATGTTGTTGAAATTCCATTTGTCGATGCGTTTTGAAGCTGCAAGACTTTTTGTGATGTTAGCTATCATATTATTTTTATCATTTTATGTAAATGTTATCAACTATCAAATATCTAAATTGAGTAAATGGGGTCTAGAATTTCAACCGTCCATGCGCTCAGTAGCTGCAGAACTTGTTGTTATCTAACTTCTAAATTTATAAATTTGCTTTTTATTTCGTTTTTAAAAATATCACTTAAACTCTTAACTTCATTGCCAAATATTTTTTTTTTAAATAAAAATGTAAATAGGGGCTAGATTTCTTATTGTCCATGCGCTCTGTAACTGCAAGACGTTCTGTAATCTAGCTCATATATATCATAATTGTAATATATCATAATTGGAGACTAGGAACTAGAATCCCAACCGTCCATGCGCTCTGTAGCTGCAAGACGTGTTGGGATATTTATTTATTGTACAACGCCCTTGAAGTGATTTTCACGAAAATGGAGCTAAATAAATTATCCAAACCTTATTATTATTATTATTATTATGGCGTTGTAAGCTGAAAAATGGACACTGAAAAAACAGATGTTCGATACTCTGTGAAGAAATATCTACGCATGGACAATCATTCCTTAATTAAAACTATATACTACTTCTCATAGCTCCGTGTCCGGTAAAAATTTGGGTCGTTTCGAAAGTATTTTGGTGATGACGACGGAAGTTTGCTGCATCAGCTAGCGTTGGGAAAAACATTTTAGTGATTTTACCCGTAGAAGCGCGGTAATGATCCTCCCAACGCTGCTGGGTATTTTGTTTTATACAGCGTTTAGCAAAGCCAAGGGGAAATTCTGAGAAGAAAGGTGCCGTTCTTTTACAAGTTGCGGCTCTTGCTCGTCCATCCGCTCTCTCATTTCCTACGATACCTGCATGTCTATTTCATTGAATGCAGGAAAATTGATACATAATTTGCTGTTCGAAAGGTAAATGATCGATCAAGTAAAATCAAAAGAAATAAAAGTTTTACCAGCTTAAATGATGGAGGAATTTTGGCTGAGATAGAACATACCTGAAACAAAATAAATCAACTATTAATTAAGATTATGCAAGTATTTTGGTCGTATAAACGGTAATGGAGATATGCAATAATTCACATATTAAGTTCAAGACAAGCAATATTAAATGTTTTAAATACAGTAGCTATTACTTTCTACTCTATATTTTAACTATTTTAAACAATTTGTACAAATTGGCTACAATCGTTTATAAATAAATTATAATAATAAATACAAAAAAAAAAACAAAAGAGACAACAGAATAAATAAATTCTACGATATGTCAAAAGTTAATAACGTTATAAAAAAACTGTTAAATGTACCAATTCATAGTGGTTGTTTTGTATTTTACAATGTTTTATGACAATAATCACTAAAGCTTCATGGATACGTTTAAATAATTTAGCCTAAACGGGCATCTTTAAAAATAGTTCTTAGGTGAAAGCAACTGGCGGATATTGTTTTTTCAGCTGCACAATTCGGAAGTTAAGTGCAATTAAATTATTTTTAGAGGCCTGTCTTATTACTATTATCAACTTTAAAAAAATACGTAATAATTACACATTATTTATGTTAGAAATAATTTTATTTATTTATTTATTTATTTATTTATTTATTTATTTATTCATTCATTCATTCATTCATTCATTCATTCATTCATTCATTCATTCATTCATTCATTTATTCATTTATTTATTTATTTATTTATTTATTTATTTATTTATTTATTTATTTATTTATTTATTCATTCATTCATTCATTCATTCATTCATTCATTCATTCATTCATTCATTCATTCATTCATTCATTCATTCATTCATTCATTCATTCATTTATTTATTTATTTATTTATTTATTTATTTATTTATTTATTTATTTATTTATTTATTTATTTATTTATTTATTTATTTATTTATTTATTTATTTATTTATTTATTTATTTATTTATTTATTTATTTATTTATTTATTTATTTATTTATTTATTTATTTATTTATTTATTTATTTAAACGCCTTGTAGGTTTTTACATATTTTACATACATTTATATATAAAGAACAGACATATTTTACACAAAAGTAGCAAAAAATTGAAAATGAAGTAATAAGAAAAAAAATTATATATATAAAACTAATCTTACATATAGTACATACATACATACATATATTCCAGTAGAGAGAACAGAGGTTCATTTTTTCCAATCGGTTATATTAAAAGAATCTTAAAATTAGAAGAATGTAGAAAAATAATAATTAAGAATACAGATATAAGTTGACAAAAGGTAAACAATATAAAACAACATAGTATTATTTAAGAATTTAAATTTGAATTTAAATTTGGAGATAATAAATTGATACACTGCCTTTTAAAATTCAAAAGTGTTGTATTAAATATATCTATATCATTTGCGTATTCGTTTGCAAAGGTTACAGGTATATTGATACAAAATAATTTCTTCCGTTCGTCTACCAAATCGGTTAAGTATGGTGACATAATATGTACTTATATAATTATAAGACTGAAAAAAACATATAATTGCAATGAAAATAATTAGACAAGTAGTGATATACGGGGGCGGATTGATAATGAAGCTACCTAGCGCTAGATGGCAGCACAAACACTAAAAATATTTATTTTTTCCAAATTGCGATCTGACAAACGGCAGCTGTTAAAATGTCACCCAAATTCATGGATTAGTTTATTTAATAATAATATTTGGCTGATTTATATAGCGCCATTTTTGTAAAAAATCACCTCAAGGGCGCTTTACAATTGTATATCTAAACTTACATTCTAACTAAACTTAAGTGATACATTATATTTCCAGATTTAAAATTGAGGGTATGATAGTTTGAAGAAGTGGGATTTTAGTTGGGATCTGAACTGACTGGGACTGTCGATGATTCATAAGTTTGAAGGCAATTGGTTCCAGGCAGAGGGGCCGGCGGCGGCTGTTGTAGTCGTTTGAAGTTAACAACTTTTGTGTTTCTTGAAAAATGGAAAAAAGCAAATTTCGTGCAGTGATGCAGTGAACACTATTATTCGAAAGCAAAAACGGCGAAAGAAACAAAATAAAAGCTCGATAAACATTACGGTGAGTCTGCATCGTCAGATTACATGGTCAAATATTGGATTGCTGAATTTAAACGCGGCCAAACAAGCACTGCAAAAAACCATCAACAGGAAGGCCAAAAGTGGTGGTTACTGAAGAAAATATCAAGAAAATCCTCGATATAGTTATGAATAATCGCCGAGTGAAGTCGCGTAAGATTGTTAAAATGGTAAACATCTCATATGAACGTGTGTTCAACATTTTGCATGAACATTTGCAAATGAAAACAGCTATCGGCATGATGGGTGCCGCGTTTGCTAAGTGTCGAACAAAAACGAGTTCAAGAGGCCACTTCACAGCAGTGTTTGGACATGATAAAGCGTAATCCTGTTGATTTTTGGCGTTCCATCTAGCGCTAGGTAGCTTCATTATCAATCCGCCGTCGTGTGTATACTTGCATAAATCAAAATATTACAGACCAGTAATCCTTTGTAACTGTTCACAGAATGCAAGTTATAAACATTATAAGAAAGATAATGTGATTGCGAATTGAGATATTCTGAATCAGGTAGAAGAGATTGTGCATCTGGGAAGTGTGTTTACTAGGAATGGAAGGACTGACAAAGATACTGAAAGTAGGGTGAGTGCCGGGAACAGGGTAAATGGTGCACTCAAATCAACCATGCCAAATAAATGTTTGCGGCAGGAGGCAAAATCAGCCATTCACAGTGGAGTCCCGGTACCGACCCTGATGTATGGGAGGCTGAATGCTGTCGAAATGCGATTTCTCAGGCGAATGTGTTGAAAAAACTATGTACGACAGACGAACAAATGTCGAGATCCGTACATTATGTAAGGCTGAGATTATCGACAAAATCAAGAAAGGAGAGATTCTTTGATTTGGACATGGAGAGCGAGTGGACAATGAAAGAACGACTATTACGAAATCAAACATGGATGGATATGTGTAGTAAACGAGGAAAATTGAGAAAGACATGACATGACTAAGTTCTTTTTGTTCAGTTTCTTGTATTCATGATTCTTCATGTAACTGTTGTAATTGGATTAGGCCGTATATATAATAAATAAATCAATAATAAGAGGCGTAAATATCCTCTCTGCCTAGCCCTGAGGGAAACGGCGGGATAGTTTGTTTGTTTGTAAGAAAAAGAATAATACATCATGAAGAGGTAGCTCATTCTTCATTCAGGTTTAGACACAGGAAAATACTCGTATAAAATGCCGTTTTCCTCATTGGTTCCAAGCTGGGTCCAAGTTTTGCATTCTATCTATGCATTTTTCAATAAAACGTAGACAGTTAAAGAAAGCGAAAATCTAGTGGCAATACTCTCCATTTCCAATGAGTTGACAAACGTGATATTCCAGTTTTATGGCTGTTACGCTTTGATTCCATAAATGCCCGGCTTATCCGTGGAAAATGTATGCACAGATAGTCACTACAAACTATACTGCATTAGAGAACGCGCCAAACTGAATTCAATACGAATGCATGTTATACTGCCGTGCAGAGCCAAAACCGCCGCGATTCATCCTTTGTTGTTTTTGAGTTGTTTATTGATTCGTAATCAGCATTCAATTATTGTTTAAAACTAGCGGACCCGATAGACGTTGTCCTGTCCGAACGTTGGCAGGACAACGTCAATCGGGTCCGCTATTAGCTTGGAAAAAGACTTTTCATTGATAAGTAGGTACTTACCTAGGTACTTGTTTGTGATTAAATTCCAAAACTAAAAATTGACAATATTAAAAAAAATATTGAATTTAAGTAGGTACTTGTTTATGGTTGAATTCCAAAACATAAAATAAATATTTTTTCAAATATGGCATTCTTTTTGCAAACGTCAAGCTCCGGTCGTCTTACCAACAAATGGGTGTACTTATACAGGAATACGATTTTTTTTAAAGTATTGAGTTTAATATTATTTTAGTGTTACCAAAAATCCAACAAAAATAAATAAATGTGTGGAAATTATAAGGAATTTAAGGAAAAAATCTGATTGAGATCTACAAAAAACAGATGCTGTTTGTAAACATTCAAAAACAAACTTTTTTATACACAAAAAAACAACATATTTTCTTTTTTTGCAAATGCATTCTCCTCGAATGCAACCCTAGGAGATCGATGAATAAAACATTTATGCTCCTAACTTCTTTTTTACATATTCGACTGAAGATTTTGATATCTACGAACACGCACAGCCCAAAGATCTATATTTCTCTGAAAACCGCACGTTAATCGGTTAAGTGGATAAGGAGGAGTACGGTGACATCCTAATATATAACCTAAATAATAGCGTAATTCAAAACCGTCTCTAAGTCTTGCAAAAACAGATTTCAATTATACTACTTGACACCGCAAACTTAGCAGTCTCCATTGAGTTAGTGAAACATAGTTAGAAATCTCATAATTCTTTTTCAAAGTTTTTCGCAAATATCTCAGTAACTCATTCAATGGAGATTTTTAAGATTGCTTCTAATACCCTTATAACTAATTCTCCAGGGGTGCTATTCTGAACCACTCTCGCGGCACGAGAAAACAGTTTTTCTCGTATATTTTGTGTGTAAATACAAGAGATACGGCCGCGATAGCGTTTGGAACACCAGCCCGGGTTTCTCTGTCATGCACGGTGTTAGTATAAAACAGCATTTATCGATAACATTCCTGGCCGATTACCTTTCTTTCCCATTCTTCCCTTGACCCATCTTTACGGTACCTACCTTACATCGAGATAGAAGATATTCATAATTAGAAGATTTGGATTTGGAATAAAACAATATTTGGACATTACATTAGATTGCGTAAAAATTCTTGGATTCGTCGGGCGTCGTTCTAAACATAGTTACATTTCATTATCCAGTGCCCAAAATTGAAGACCCTCATCATATCAAAGGTAAGTCCATATCCGTGTTCCTTTCCTTTCTTCAGATATTTCCAACCTTATACAAAGCTGAGTGAAAATCGTTTTTTCGCTACAGTCCGCTTTACGTTATTACACGGGACCCGGGATTTTAGGCAGCACTCTCCACTCAAAGATGCCCAGCCCCTCCACAGACTTTGCTGTTAGCGTCCACGCCTCACACCCGTACGAAACCACAGTTCTGAAGGTAGTTTTGTACAGGGTAATTTTTGTCTGTCTATGGACACTTCTAGACGTAAACACTGGTATCAGAGAGAGAATGCTGCATTACCTGTTATCATTCTTCATTTTATCTCTAAACTATCATCGTCGCCTTTACTGATAGTGGAGCCCAGTACTTAAAGTCTTCTACAGCTTTAAAATAATATTCAATAATTGGAATTTTATTACCTTTTTTAATTTTGTAATGTGCCTAGTCAATTTCAAATCTGAATCCAATTTGCGCACAAGAGATCTCTTTATACGATGTACATTAACCCTCCCGTGCCTAAGGGGGGTATCAAGGGTTCCCCAAGTAGCATATTTGTTCAAAACCTTTTTTGTTAATCATCATACTGTTTTTTTTTTCATAATCCTACCCCATAATCAAAATAATGCATGAAAAATATTTAACTATTTTCCGGCGGAATTCTTCGGAATTCACAGTTGTCTTTGCTTTCCCCCCGCGCCAACAGCAAGCATTCAAATTCATTTACTTCACAGTTTAGTAACCTTTGATACTTCAGTTAGTTTGCACGTGCGCCTCTCCACTCCCAACAGTCCCAACCCCCTGCCGAGGCATCCCGCTTACTGTTGGCGTGACAAACCAGTGTTATTAAAAACGTAGCAGCGAGAGGAGCGCGCTACCATAGAGAATACTCTCGCAACAGTATTTTATGAAAAAATATTTGGATCTCACCGAAATCTTGTAATATTATGAACTAACAATGTTTTGAGTATGTCCAAATGCTTGCAGACCAGCTGAACTTCTACCCTTGGAAGTTATTCAGATCCAAATTTGTTGCAACAGAGGGAAAACATTTTCGAGAAGGGAATATGGAAGTCTAGGCATCTACAGGGCTTATGACCTGTCGTTGGCTGGTTTAAGTGGCCATTTTACACACTGTGTAACATTCACCATTCTGCCTATGTATAAACATCCACATCTCTCCAGCCAACGACAGGGCATGAGCCCTGTAAATGCTTATACTTTCCTATTTCTTTTTCAAAAATGTTTTCCCTCTGTTTTTTTTTTTTTTTTTAAGGAACAACCCGCTAAGCCTCTATTTTGAGGCTTGTCAGCAGTTGGGATAGAGGAGATATGGAAGAAGGTAATGAAAAATACACCACAACACCCAGACCAATTGAGAAAAAAATCTTTCTTGGATTTTTTTCTTGCAACTGGCGGGAATCGAACCCGCGACGCCAGTTTCACAGATAGCCGTCTAACCAACTGCGCCACGGTGCCTGTTGCAACATATTATGAACCAGTTTTATAAACACTACCAAGATGTACTTAAGATGTTACTACATTATCTCTGTTTAAATCATGTCTGAAGCAACATCTCCTTTCTCTACCTTAATCTCTCCTCCTTTCCTTTTTCCTTTTTTTTCCTTTTTTTTCCTTTTTTTTCCTTTTTCCTCTTTTTTCCTTTTTCCCATTAAGCAATAGTTTTGATTTAAGTTAATTTATAAACAAATACTTTTATTTCTATTTTTATATATCTTTAGCTTTTTAATATTTTTTTTCTATTGAATATGTTCTGTAACTTGAATTATAAAAATAAAACTTTTATTTCATCGGTTGGTTGGAAGAAATTGACATTTGGCAATAAGCCCGCCAATGTACAAATAACATTATGTACAAAAGTTAAATAAATAAATAAGACAAGTACTTTTTTTTTTTAAAGAAGTACTTATAGCACTTTAGCTGGGGTATTCGTAGTACAAGCACTCGCGTTTTTTTTCACCTTCAGGCTCGGAAAGGTTAACGTGCAAGTGTCCAGTGGCATGAGATCCAATCTAAAAGTGAAAATGATACGTTCGCGTGAATGATGAGACAGACGTGAGAACATTTAACGGCTAATATCATATATTACTTTGTACTATGGAATCGAGAGGAGGCTGTAATCAATGAAATGAGATTGTAAACTGTCTTGAGGTGAGATCAAAGGCTTCTAATCAAAATAGACAGCAATCTCCAAGCAGAATAAATAGGAATGTAATTGAAGAGTGATTTTTCAAAGTGACCTAAGCCAAAAAAGATCATTCAGAAAAAACCAGTTGTATTTTCTTTGTCCGCTTTTATCAGACCAATTGATTTTTTATATTGATTTATTTGATCTTCATCATCATCATTCCATGTTCGCTCCCTAGTTGGAGCATATGGTGTCCACGAAGATCCTCCAGGCATCTCTGTCGGCCGCCAGCGCCTGTGCGCCCTCCAAGTCAGGTTCGCGTCCCGTAGTTCAGACATAAACTGCCGACGAACAGTCAGCAGAGGACGTCCAGGGCGTCGAGAATCTGATGCCTTGTAAAGTAGGCAAGCGTGGCTAAGGCTCTCAGTAAGCGTCCGCAGCACACGGCCAAGCCAACCAATAATAATGCCAACCTGTTAGGCCTTATATATGCCTGTAGATTGGTTTAAAATATTTTAAAAATGTATCGCCTCCGCTTGATGACAGTTGTCACCGGAGTTTGCTGCGTATTTGATATTAAAGCAATAAAAACATGATACACGGAAGTCCTTATATCAACTTAATTCTAATTATTATTAAACTGTATACTAATCATCAATATTTATAATCTTTAGCCGCCTTCAAGAAACGCCTGACGCATTACTATAAATCCTTAGAATCCTGACATCTGTGGTTTTTTTAAAAACATATTTTATACCATTTTTTCTCTTGGTTCTTTTTTTCATTTTGTCATTATCTGAGTCCACATTCTTCCTCCTTTAAGATGTAAACAAAATGTACTTTATTTTAAGTGTGTGCAAGCTCTATCTCTTCATTAAAAAACAGCTGTTATTTTCAATTAATTAGTTTTTTTTATGTATGTATGTATGTTTTGCCTTAAATTTTCATTACTTAGTACAAATTTTTCAACAACTCTTCTATTGACCAGTCTGTTTATTGGTTGACTGGAAGATATTAATTTTCAATAAAATAAAATTTCAACGCTTATCCGTTCATGGTTTACCTCTTCGTTCTCATTCTCAAGGCACTCTCTTAATACCCATACACAATTCCTCTTTCTTCTCTAACTCATATAGTGTCCATGCGGCTCGACTGGAATCATCTCCCATCCACCATCAAAGATGTTATTACATTATCTCTGTTTAAATCACGTCTGAAGAAACATCTCCTTTCTCTTCCTTAATCTCTCCTCCTTTCCTTTTTCCTCTTTCCTCTTTTTTCCTTTTTCCCATTGAGTAATAGTTTCGATTTAAGGTAATTTATAAACAAATACGTTTATTTCTATTTTTATATATCTATACATTTTTAATCTTTTTTTTCTATTGAATATGTTCTGTAACTTGAATTATAAAAATAAAACTTTTATTTTATTGGTTGGTTGGAAGAAATTGCCATTTGGCAATAAGCCCGCCAATGTACAAATAACATTATGTACAAAAAGTTAAATAAATAAATAAATAAGATATTGCTTTTAAGAAAAAGTCCGCTAAAGTACTAATTGTTTGTACTTGAAGATTTGAATAAATTAATTTTAAATGAACACTTCATCAAAACACTAATATGGTAACGAAAACGATTGAAAGAAAAAAAAACAATTTAGGGAAGAACCAGAAGGTCCCATGCAAAACAATACAATCACTAAACCACACACCGCACACACCAATCATCGCACCAGTACATTATCCTAGAATACAAGATTATTTATACAAATTAACCATATTATAAAACAAAGCTCTAAAAATAGTACCGAATAAAGAACAACAGATACAAAGCAAAACAAAAGTCACACCGATGGTTAATATCTGTAGTGTGTAAAACAATGAATTTAAAATGGTTTTAATGGGTGGTTTAACCATGGCGGGACATTTCCTAGCTGGAAGGGGGATGTACCTATAAAATTCTGCGGCGTCATGTTGCCCTTGCGACAGTACCATCAAGTCAGAACTTTAAGTCCTGGTCGTAAACTTTGGACAATATGCCTTTCGGGACATAGCTAACAGAGTTAAAGGCGGATGGCGAGCCTCGGGCGTCACAAAACCCGAGCAACTCCAAATAAGGATAGGAAAAAACCCTGACAAAAACCAAAGGCAAAAACCAAACCGTTAATAGGCTTTAAAATAGCAGCCCTACTATGTACCTAGGACACGGGAGGTTAATCACCTTCCTGTCCAAAACCAAAACTGATTACGAAACTAAAAACCGGACGGAAAATGAAACCGGACGGAACTGCATCAGACCTGTCAGGAGGCCAGGGCCCACAACGGGCTGTAGCACCACTGATGATGATGATGTAAAACAATCAAGGGAAAAAGTACGAGAATACGCTTCCATGAAGAAAAGTCAGACTGCGTATCCTTTTAACTTTTTGTGGTGTTAGATGATACAGGTATTTTTTTTAGATTACACCTCATTCTGCAAGTAGACGATTATAAGCAATACAGAAGATGAATAGGTAATTAGTGGCTGATTTAAGTGACTACCTTACACACTGTATAACACTTACCATTCTGCCTATGTTTAAACGACCACATTTCCTCAACTCTTCTATCTGTTGACTTTTGTGAATAAAAAGAGCTAAAACCTTTATTGATGTGGGGAAGAATCATCCGGCTGAATTATTTCACCTACTAGACAACGGATTTTATTCGTAAATTATAGAGGGAACGACAGCAACATACGATTTTGATTGCGTTACAGTGAGATGGACATATGAAAAACGAACGGACGAACAACATAAGTTCCAACTCCATAGGACCAAATGTCATGTGTTGAGTTGGGAGTTGGGACGAGTAATTAGTTAAAACAGACACGAGTACATCACCATAAATTAGGATCAGAAACACAATAACATTTTTTAAAAATAAATGTATCAATAGATATACATAAAAATAGGAGGATTTGCAACAAATAGTCTCTAGAATGTATGATGTATGCCTGGAGAGCGAATTGGTGATGAACGAAAGTAAGTTAAAAGTGATGGTCATTTGAAAGGGGAAGTGAGGTTACTGACTGCATAATAAATGTAAACAACAAATGTTTCAAACAAGTATAAGAATTTGTGTACCTGGTAAGCATTTTTTCAAGAGATAGAATAGTAGAAAAAGACGTTGAAAGGAGAGTGACTGCGATCAACAAAATAAAAGGCGCACTAAGCACGGTAATTGCCAATCAAAAATATGTCAATCGATGCTAAACTGGCAGTGCACATGGGAGTTTTAGTCCCAACACTTGTATATGAAAGTGAAACATGGAACTGGCAGAGGAAGGACAAAAGCTGAGTGAACGCGGTCGAAATGCGATCTCTAAGACAAATGTCCGGGAAATCAATGTTTGACAGGGTTACAAATGATGAAATCAAGCGAGAGTGTAAATCTGAGTCAGGTATAATTGATAAGATTAAGAAGGGTCTCGAGATCCCTTTCCAAAGGCTCCATCTCTGTTAAAATCTAATTTATTTTGAAAATACTCAAATTGGTTGCATCCTGTGCTCGTCTCTAGAGATTTGGATAAACCCAAAATTATTTTCTAAATAAAAAAAATCAATTGACATCGGGATTGGGGCAAAGTAAAATTCAAATTCAAATTGTTGGTAGTTTAACGAACTTCCCAGTATGTAAATGATTACTCTTTTTAAAGATTTTATATTCAAAAGACAATTCAAAGCAAGAAAATTCATAAACTATATAAGAAGAAATTATTTGGAAAAAATGTACTTAATAGACGAAAATGAAAAATAAGGGACTTAAGAAAAGTGAAAGGTTTTTCTCGATAACAGCGACACCTTTTTAACAGCTAAATAAGCTTTAGCAAAGACTCTAACCGTAAAATAGTTCATAACTTGAGCAACAGATGACACTACTATATCGTATCACTTCACTTTGAATTTAATACAATTTATTATAATAAATATTTACAGGTACAATTGAAATAGCATACAACTGAAGAAAATTCAAGCTTCAACAATGTTTTGGGTATGTCCAAATTTTTGACAGGCTGAATTTCCTCCCTATGCAGTTATTTAAATTGAAACTTTGTTGCAACAGATGGGTAAAATATTTTTGAGAAGGGAATATGGAAGTCTAAGCATTTACAGAATTTATGACCTGTCAGAATTTAGATCTAATTTTTTTTACATTTTTTTTTGCACCACAACAGGCCAGACGGCCGAATTACATCACAGAGCACCCAGGCTTGAGAAAAATCACATTTTTAATTTTTGTGTTCTCACCGGGAATCGAACCCGGAACCTTCCGTGCGTGAGTCTAGCGTCTTGACCACTACACCACGGAGGCCTCCGACTCTCTAGGGAGCAAATCCAGCCGCTCTACAAACATTTGGACATTTTGAACACATTATTCACTTTAATTTTGATTTAACATTGAACGCGGAGTAAAGTTTCGGCTTTACCTATTTGATTAAATTTGACGAATGACGTCTGAGATGATCTACTAAAAACACATATCAATAAGTCAGCAGATCGAAATTTGCCATACCGAGGAAGATATAGATAAAAAGTTAAGTATACCGTTTCGATAAGTATGCAGGCTTATTCTGTCACAATTTAGTTTCGTAATTTCATTCGTTCGTCAAATATCCATCTCACTCTGACGCAATCAAAATCGCATTCGCTCCCGTTCCCTCTCATATGATACGAATGAAATTACGAAACTAACAAGTTACAGAATACTGCCACGGGTAACGATAGCGTTCGTAATAACAGCCCAGTAGCTCAATCACAAATAACTATCGACGTGCTTGAAAACATGCTAAGCATTTGAGCGATCACAATGAATAAAAATGAACATGCTCAAGTTATCGCAGTCATAAATCAACGCGTGTGTAATCTCAAAGTCAACGCTCGTGTCGGTTTGTTTTTCGTTTCCCTCGTAAATAAATAAAGTTCATTCGCAAAAATCGGCGTTTACTATAAAAAATTATACAATTATTGCATTTGCAAAATAGCAAGGAGTATCTAATACAAAAAAAGGAAAATTAAATTACAATTACTAAGGCGACTGTTTTTTCTGATATTTGGCTTGCCAACCGCGCGCCGGCTAAATGCAATGAATAGCATGATAAATAATAAATAAATAAATAAAAATAGCAGTTTTGGAATATTTTCCATATTAACACCGGCGAAATTTGAATATGTGATTGCGCAGCATGATTATACGTCACGAAACGTAAATATTTTGACATTTAATATTAGGTGTTTACGGATGTTCCAATGTGATCGCGAATACGATAAAAACCGTGGTGAGAAATTGTTATCACGTCGCTTATTAGCACGTCGACATTTATTTGTGAGTGAGCTACAGACTTAGCTATTTCCTTCTCAAAGCGGTTCTTAATACACACATCTTGCTAGAGAGCTAAATCAAGTATTTGTCTAGCAAGATTTGGACAAACTCAAAATTTAGCTGTTCAATATTTAATTTACAGATATAATACAAAGTATTTCAAATGGAACAGGATTGTGGCTGGTAGCACATTTCACACTGCGCAGCCCGGACCCGACACAGCGCCGGGCGTCAGCCGGATTTCCAGACATATTGCAATTTTCTAAAGTGTTTCTGATCATTCTTGGCAAAATAGTGCAGTATTGCGGCAAAATAGTTTGCCATTGCTTTCTGCACCGCATTGGAACTTTCTGTTGTGTGTCCTATGTTAATAGAGAAAGGATGAGACATCGCTGCTGCCCATTGCCCCATTGTGCCCCCTCCTCGAAATTCTGGCATTTGGACCTGTCATTCCCTCTGTAGTAATCTACAGAAACCATGACAGGAGCCTCCGCACCTCGACAAGGTACATCCAGAACACATCCCTCCTCTTTCATTCCGAATCCACTGCTCCACCACCGATCCATAACCTCAGGGTCAGGGCACAGGAGGGCAACAGTGAATAAACAACGAGCTAGGGGAGCGTAGAGGATGCATTCGGGATGTAGTGGCGGAGTAAGCTGCTGCGTGTGCCTTGGACAGCCAGAAGGACGAATGCATCGATACTGAAAGAGCTCCATATTACAACTCGTCTATCAGTGGTGTGTCTGAGGAGGATACTGTCTTTCTTTGGACATATTGCTAGACGTGAGCCAGACAATCTAGAAAAGGCAACAGTGTCTGGCCGAGTTGGAGGTAGGATATGCCGGGGTAGAATCCCATATAGATGAACTGACCAAATAAAGGTGGCTACGGGGCTAAAATTTGATGATTCAGTTCGTCGGGCTGAGGACAGATTGGAGTAGAACAGACTTATCAGAAGTGTTCACGGTGATCACGATCCTCAGTATTGACGGACCGACTTGGAAGAAGATTTCAAATGGAGTTGTTACTGAGATTTCAAAATCCGATTTTTAGTCAAACAATTGATTTGCCTAAAATTCAAGAAATACACTTTTGTAGGTACTATCTAACAATTAGAACATTCAAAGTTCACGATGATTGCCAATCAATTTTTTTTACTATTAATATTCGAAAATAAAATTATTACATAGGCATAGGTAACACATAAATAACGCAATCTAAGTTGATGCGAACTCAGTACTCACATAAATGTGTAGGTTGTACACAGAGTGTTCCTTTTCTGTACATAATATTTTATTCTATTTTATTCAATTTAACGGGAAGTCATATATATTTTTGTAAAACGTATTTTACGTCAACCTTGTAGTATGGTGGTTGATGCATTTGACTACCGTGCATAATAATAAAATAAAAATTAATAACTGAGCTAATATAGTAAAATCAGAAAATGCCATACACGTATGTGGAAGTCAATTTCCTATATGCAGAATAGTGATTGTTAAAAGCGTGTCAAGTCTCAGTCGATAAATAAAGAAAAAAAAAACAATTGCAAAAAAATAAGTTGAAGTCTACCAAGTATTTTTAATTGATAACTTATATGTAACTACAAGTTATAAGGAATTTAAGGAAAGGGTCTGATTAAGATCCACAAAAAACAAATGCTGTTTGTAAACATTCAAAAACCAACTTTTTTTAATACACAAAAAAACAATGTCTTGCCATTTTTTTATAAATGATCTTTGTATAGATCGATGAATAAAACTTTTACGCTCCTAACTTATTTTTTCATACTTGATTGAAGATTTTAATACCTACGAACACGCACAGCGCAAATATCCATATTTCTCTAAAAACCGCACGTAAATCGGTTAAGACGTTTAAGAGGAGTTCAGTGACATCACACGTACAGAGGAATTATATATATAAAGATACTCAGCAGGCTATCTCCGAAGGCAATTAATTACCCACATCACCGCGCGCGGCCACATCGTCTTCGAATGAACGCGCACAGACAAGACAGTAGGACAATTGCCATTTGCTTTTCGCGTGCGTGTGGTTCCCGCGTATTTTTCTGCCGGAAATGTCGGCAGAAAAGATACCTTTTTATTATTTAGTTCGTCTTCTTAACAATTCGAATACATCTTCGTATGAAAAAAATTTTTTTTCACTCGTAACGCGAGTCCTCGGGTATTTTCGTCAGCGTGCTGCATGTGAACTACGGTCAAATTGTTCAATTGTTGTAATGTCCCATCGTCCTGTCTTGCGCAGTCGAGGCTTTTCACGGAGCTGGGACGGGACAATATTATCACGTGTATTGCATAGTCCTCGTGTAGATTTATTTATTAATTAAGTAGCGTTATACATTTGACTTCATTAATAGCCGAGCAGAGGTCGTTATTTGTAGTCTGGCATTTACTACAATAGTCCCGAATGTTAGGGATGTAACAAATATCTACTGTTTTTTTCTTTACGTCGGTTAGTAAACGTCTTTTCATAATATAATTTATTCAAATTAAAACAGTCTGTACATTCAATTTATCTTGTAATTTTACCTGTCAAAGTACATAAGATAAATCTAGGTCATGTACCAAAATGAATGTGTGGAGTATTATTAGTATTTAATATTGTTGTTATTTGCAACAATTTAATTCAGCATTTCACCTTGGCCAAATTTTATGCGCTATAAAGACCGTCTATGCAATCTCCTGTTACGGCGGAGCTACCCAATAAAATAACTAAGAAATAATTATAATTATATATAAATCAATATAAGAGACTACCGCATAAGATTGCTCCAGTAAGAAATGTTTAGTTTCAATGATGTCTCCATTATTACCCTCATATGTACATATCTGTATTATTTTTTAATAAACTTAATAGAGATGCTTAATAATTTGTAAATATTTATTTATTTATACTTTTAAATTGTTTGTATTCTTTTTTTTATACAAAAAAATGTTCCCTAACTGGGGTGTCCCGTGCCGAGGGAAACATTTTACAAAATGTTAAATATGCCTTAAATTAGTTATTTAACAAAGTTAACCTAATAATAATAATAAAAAAACGTAATCAATCTAATTAACCTTATTTTCATTAACATAATTATTTAATATTTGTAGCTGCTCGTCAAACTATTATTGACAATTTAATTTCATAAATAAAAAAAAATACTTACTTGTTTATTTTTATTACCTTATACTTGTTTTTTATTTTTGACTATTATATCAAATTGCATTGTAGTATTGGCAAATACGCATTTCATAGATACATATGTTTATTTCTTATTTTTTCGTGATAATATATGCTTGCTTGTTTATTAACATAACTTAAAAATGGCTTTCTTGCTTACCGTAACACTTTATTTATTGTTTGGTTTACAGAATTTATTTCATAAGCTTATATCTATGCATTTTTTGTTTATATGCTTACTGTTTTTTCTTGCATACCTTTGTTATTATTATTATTTTATTTTTTTTACTTTGTAAAACTTTTTATCATATCCTTTTTAACTAATTTCACAATTTTTTTCTGAATATTCTGTTTATTATTTAGTATGTTAGCATGTATTTCAGCAGTAGTGGTCAGCACGTTTACCTGCCATGCAAGAGGTCTCGGGTTCGATTCCCGATATGGTTGACATGAAATATTTATTTGAGAAGGTGTTTTTACTCTAGAATATTTAATAGTCCCTGGACTGGCGGCACCTGAAGCGTATGACTGATCATTTTACCTTCGTGTAACAAAATGATCAAGACACACTGCGATTTATGAACGAATGCAGCGTCCTATGCACCATTAGGTGCGGGAGCGGAATGATGATGACGATGAAAGGATTCAGCTCCTTAACTTTACAAAAATCAACAGATAGAAGAAGACTGAAAGAAATATGGGTGTTCAAGCATAGGGATAATGGTGAACGTTACACATTAGCCAATGACTGGTGGATATTCTCTTCTCTAAAATATTTTTCATTTCTGTTACAATATATGAAGCTTTATACTTCCTAGGGATTAAGATCCAGGCCTTGTAAACAAACATTAAGACAAACTGAAAAAACCGATGATTAAATCAAATATTTAAATTCATGGGTATCTTGAACCACCCCCGCCCTGTCATTAATAATTTCGATCAAATTTAATACTATGGTTTGATGTACATTAAAAATATGCCGAATACCGAGAGCTTGAAAGTGAGTGAAAGAGAAAGGAGGCTTATCAGTTCGCGCAACTCTTTCACGAGCAGGGGTAACAATATAGAATGCCGCTAAAAATAATTTTATAAATTAAAATGTGTGTTTTATTTTAAAACACATTTAAGTAAAGTCATTGACACATCTCTGGTTACGTGGTTACAAGGTTCCAGGGAGAATGCTCGTGCGAGGTTTCACTGCGTTTTGAGTTATTTAATACCAAAAACACGTACGACTTTCGCTCAGTAGCTCAATCACAAATAACTATCGACGTGCTTAAAAACATGATAAGCATTTGAGCGATCACAATGAACAATAATGAACATTGTTTGAGTATGTCCAAATGCTTGCAGACTGGCTAAATTTTCTCCCGAGGGAGTTGTTTATATTTAAATTTATTTAAACAAATGCCTAGACTTCCATATTCCCTTCTCAAAAACGTTTTCCCTCTCTGTTAAAATAAATTTAAATAATGAACATGCTCAAGTTATCGCAGTCATAAGTCAACGCGTGTCTAATCTCTTAAGTCAACGCTCGTGTCGGTTTGTTTTTTGTTTTCCTCGTAAATAAATACAGTTTTCTGGCGAAAAATCGGCGATTACTTTAAAAAAATAAAACAATATATTGCATTTGCAAAATAGTAAGGAGTATCCAATACAAAAAAGTGAAAATTAAATTACAATTACTGTGGCGACTGCTTTTCTTGACACTTGGCTTGCCAACCGCCGGCTAAATGCAATGAATTACATGATAAATAATAAATAAATAAACAAACAAAAATAGCAGTTTTGGAATATTTTCAATATTTACACAAGTGAAATTCATATATGTGATTGCGCAGCAGGGTTATACGTCACGAAACGTAAATATTTGAGAATTGAACCATGGTGAAAAATTGTGATCACGTTACTTATTAGCACGTCGATAGTTGTTTGTGATTGAGCTACAGAGAAATTTATCTTTGGTGGCCCCAAGAGTGTTCAATGTACTGGATGAACAAATTAAGTTCTCCAAAACAAAAGCCATTTTTAAGAGAAGTGTACAAGTTTGGATTTTGTTCATTGCAGGAGACTGCTGCGAGACATTGCATAGATTTATATAAAGTTTTAAGCATGTTGTCCAGATATTTTTGGATTTTTTTTTTTAAATGTTTTTTTTAGTATTTTTTAATAATACGCACGCTTCCACTTTTTTTTTCATCCCAAATCAACATGGGCTCTTGGCCTCATAGAATTAGGGATACATGATTTTTTTGTAATATGTATCTTTATATGAATAAATAAAAATAAAAATTATTGTCTGTTTACACCAAAGTATAGAATGAACATAAATTCAGATTTGGCAAACATCATTAATTAATAACATAACCAAAAAATAATTAAAAAATCTAGAGATCCATTAATTTATTCCCATGAAGTGGGACTCAAGTCTTGTGTTGACGTGACGAATAATTCGATAAATAAGGTATCGAATAATATAGATAAAAAAGAAGACTGAAAACAAATTGATACTGTATAACTAAGTTTTCAAAAATGTTATCTAAATTGAAAAGGGGATTGCCAGACAATTTTTTATTTGATTTATTTCTGTCGATAAAATTTCGTTTATAGATATAATTTATTACTATGTATGACGATAGTTATTTTATATAATGTTCACTGATTTCATTCCCAATTTTAATATCAATCAATGAGGGTTAATTAAATAACCTGTCGACTGAAAAAAGTATATTCATATAAAAATTAGAACCCTACGCCGAATAGAAAACAAAAAATCAGCCAAATAAAAGAACCATTGAAGTGCAAAATGCGGAATACATTGTTGAATTTCTTAAATTTGCCAGTGAAAAATAATTATATTTGCAATTAAATATAAATCTAAAACATTTTCGGAAACGAGATTTAACTTCCCTGATCTAAGTCTGGTTTTGCATCCTACTCACGCACCTGCATGCTCGGAAGCTTTTACTTTAAATTCGACTTTTCAAATGTACAAAACTAAAAGCAAAATAAGCACTTGTACGCCGCGTCAAAAGGGCACGACCAAACGATCAAAGCGACCGTAACAATGAACGAATTACTTCGTTATTTTTGCATGTGCGCGCGTATCAACTGCGCTGGAATCGCATTCAGTAAGATTATGATCGCAAAGCCTCGTCTCGCTTCCTCCAGTCGCCCGACGGAAGAAAATGGCGAAAACGAAAGTAATCAGAATTGGACGGCGATAGTAGCGCGCGAACCGTCGACAAAAGAACAATAAGCATATTTTAAATTTCGAACTCCCGCGCAATCTCAAAACAAACGCGCATCAATAATCTAAATACATATTTCAAAAAGTGTTAGACCCAACACCAATCTACATTTACGTACAGACCCGCTCAGGTAGTAAAGATGGTCGCCAGAGAAGGTCGCACGGGCATTATATTGTCATAATTTTGAATTAATTATAAATTTGGAACCTTAAATTACCAACACCATTATTCCTTTTCCGCACCCAATGGTGCATAGGGCACTGCATTGGTTCACCAATCGCAGCGTATTTTGATCATTTTTGACACAGTCTAAAGCTTCGGGTGCCAGTCCAAGGACTGTGAAATATTGTTGCATAAAAACAACGTTTTACATATATACTTTTTATCAACCATGTCGGGAATCGCACCCGTGACCTTTTGCAAGGTTAACAAACGCGCTGAACATTACACCATAATTAAAGTACCACAAAACTATATATAGAACGTACAAAAAATTCAATCAAATGTCAAATTCTTCAACAGACAATTAGTCAAATATCAACGTATATTTTACTAATTTCAGGATGCTTAATATTTATATACATTTAAAACGAATATATTTACTTTTTTTATAACTAATTAAAATACTTTTTTTTAAGAATCGGGGAAGTTTTCCGATACGAGCAATAATTTACTGTCGATTGTGGCGCCCACCTCAGTTCAACATTTAAGTTTGCCTACCAGTAAACATTTAAATTTCACAAAGAACGACTGTCATTGGGCAAAAAATATGCTACGCTCTTAGCACCCTTAGCTGTCATTGGTTGAAAAATTGCCTAACCTCACATTTGACTACTGGGTTCGTTCGTAACGCGGTACAAGCGCTGTACGTATATATATATATAATATATAGATTATAGATTGGTGTTGCTAGACACATAGATTTTTCCGCTTAGAGGTTTATTGATGCCGACGGCAGCGCGTGCGACGGACGTCGGTACTCCAAAGACGATAACATTTAAAATTTAAAAATAAATTTAACGTGTTTACGCTCGTTTTTTTCAGTGGCTTTTTCCAAATAATAAACTCTAACATCGCCTCTGTGATTCGTGAATGTTCTTTTTGTTCATCGACCAAAAGTGAGACTTCGACCGACGAATTTCTTAAATGATATTTGAAAATTTGCGAAGAAAGCGCGCAGTTTGAAACGATTTCAAATCACGCAGGTTTCCACCGCTTCCGGATAGCTTCCGGAAGTCTGTGGATTCATCTTAAATCAAGTTTCCCGCCATTTTTTATCATCAATATGGAATTAATATGGATACGAAGCAAAGGTAAATATTTTAATATTAAATAAATTGAATTTTGAAATTGAAATTGAAAACCCGAAATTTGAATCGGGTTGTGGTTCTGTGGCTAGTGTCTCGGACTCACGAACCAAAGGTACGTGGTTCGAATCCTACTCTACCCTAACTTGATTCCCATTTTCCAATAGTGAGTTATTTACAACTCGTTGAAAATGGCCCTCAAAATTAAATATTTGGGTAAATCATAAGAACGCATATATTTATTTTTATAAAAAAAATAAAAAAATCGAAGTTACATGTTATTATAATACAAGAGTTTGATTGATTTATTCGTGTCTTTTTTAAACATGAAAACGCATATAATGTTCATACGAAGCTACATACTTTCGAAATAAATACATAGTCAAACCGAAACCGGTCGGTAATTAAATAAATAATAATTGGTTAACAACAAAGTGCTTTAATTTGAGTTTTAATTTAGTTAAGTAACATGGAAAATCACGAAGCTTGTGCTGCAAATATTAAGGCTGTAGTCTGGTTAAACACACGCAAAATGAGGAAATCGTACGATTTAACCATTTTAAAACGAATGTTTTTTTAATCGCGCAATAATAAGAAAATAAAAAAACATAAATTAGATAAAAACAATATTTTATTAAAGGTATTTCTTTTGAAAAATATACTTAAAAGTTTTATTTAACTAAAATATAATTACTTTTAGACCGGCAGATTACGCCATTTCATACTAAACTGGGTTCTCATATAAAGACTAAATATTAAACAAAAAATTTTTCGCAATAATTTGAAGATTATAAATGGAACATGAAAGTGGCCAAAGCCAAATCCTTATTTTTGTTTTTGAAAAGAAATACAAGCATTTTAAATCACATGCATTTTTGTGACATTTTCCTTTATTTCTACTTAAAATTATGCCTTCTTAACTAAAAATAAATATTTATTGAAATAACCGAAAGTTGTAACCTTATGGAATTGAATTCTCTTTTAAAAAAAAAAGATAATTCTGGTTGTAATATTCAATTTATAACAATATCTTATTTACGTTTTATTACCTTCATATCTGCCCTTTTCGGTACCGGTAAATATAAAGTCAACAGTCAACAGAGATATTTTCGATTATAAACCGTATTATCAGTACTAAAAAATGAATGCTTACGTAATATTATTTTTTGAAATATGTTCAATTACAGGTTACCGACGAAGACATTTGTAGTGTCTAGAGTCGATTATTGTAATGGTATCTACGCAGGTCTACCAATGAACAAAATGACTCGCCTACAATCTGTATTGAATGCCGCAGCGAGACTTATTTTCGGAATCTCTAAGTTCAGTCATATCACTACACTGGCTACGTTTTCCACAGAGGGTCGAATACAAACTCTGTTGGCTTATGTATAAGTCACTGCACAACTCTGCTCCGGAATATCTAAGGGAACTATGCATTCCAGATAAACTAGCTGACAGGCGTCTAGCGCTTAGATCAGCTACGTCTACGGCGAGAGGAAAAGTTATTTTACCTCTATGCAAACAGCGCACTAAATTTAGTGAACGCGCATTTGCGGTCGCAGGCCCTATGGCATGGAATGCTCTCCCAGCAGAGGTGCGAGGCTGTGAAAGTGAAGTGATGTTTCGGAAAAAACTTAAAATCCACTTGTTCTCTAAATCATTTGAATAAATCCGTAGCATGTGACAGCAAAATAAATTGTTTTAATTAAATTACAAATTTAAAAGAATCACTATGTAAAGCGCCCTTGAGGTATTTTGTTACGAAAATGGCGCTATATAAGTTATCCATAATAATAATAATAATAAAATTTTCAGACAAATATTCCCATTTTCGTACGGAAAATTCTTGATAGATGCAGAAAATGATAATGAGGGGCTTTGCGAAATCCAGCAGCTTTCCCACGGCATACCGCACACAGCATCTGAGGACATGAGTCTCCTTGGCGGTGCCCACATACACGGAAAAGTTGCTCGTTGCCGAACGAGAAAAGCTGCCTGAGGGAGCTCTCTGTAATCTGTAGCCTTAGCATCTTTGAGCTGAAAGAAGGGAATCCAGAAGTACATAATATGCACTTCATTGGATTGAGAAAAGAGGGACGTAAATTCTTCACTGACCGGGATTCAATTAATTGGACATGATCAATTCGCCGAAATGACTAAAAAACTTTTGGAAACCCTTGAAAATTTACACACGTGAAATGGACCGTAAAAATTGGTTGATTTTATATTTTGATCGTCTAGTTCATTAGTCACACGGACACCTTTAAATTGAATTACTGTAACGCTCCTAGCTATGGGTTGACTGAACACACATATGACAGAAACTTTAATCTGACGCGTATTAAATAAACTCGTTCTAACATCTGACAGGGCCTATAACAGGGCCACGGATAGTAGCGAGAAGCACCATTCGGTAATCATATTTTATTTTATTTATTTGACACTTTATATACATATACAATATATATACATATAAGGGCGGGCATATTGCCTTAAGGCGATTTCTTCCTACCTACCCAAACCGTTCAGTTTGAGAAAATTATAAATACATGGACATATTGAATCTTACAATTTTATTCAAAAATTAAAAGCAAAGATTCAATCAATATTCCATGTCAACCTTATCGGAAATCAAACCCCAGAGCTCAGAAACGATTAAAATAAAAATGCGTTCAGCACTACACAACTAATCGGATTACATTTACATAATTTTAAAGCTAAATAAATATGGAAATTAGGTGATAAGCCTTTCGAACCGAGTTAAAGTTTTGAGAAAGCTATGAAAGGAAAACAGATGAGATGATGTTATAGTGTATTTATTCGTCTAAACCCAGCTGTTAACCATTAGCGGAATCTATAAAAACCATAAAATCGAGTTATCAGATTCGATTCTTATTTAAGAGCGCTGTTTTCGATTTACGACCGCTTCAACTATTTTTATGGCCGATGCGATCGACTGAAACTGATGAAATATCAATGGAGGTAAAATCGAGGGTCTTCTAAAACTTTTTATATCGTTGGTCTTCGACCATAACCCATAATTGATCAGCAAAATGTCGAATTCGAAATAAAAAAAGATCAACCGTACACTGTGCAATGTAGACGATCTACCACATACCGATAATCGGAGTATAAAAGTGATTTCAAACATTTTCATCACTCGGCGACTAGAAGTGTATTATATGGTATTTATTTAAAAAAAATCTTAATTTCTTGCAACAGAGAGCGAAAAATTTTTAGAGAAGGTGATATGGAGGTCTAGACGTTTACAGGGTTTATGACCTGTCGTTAGCTGGTTTCAGTGGTCACTTTACACACTGTGTAACATTTGCCATTCTGCGTATATTAAAATTTCTTTATTCCTTCGACTCTTCCATCTGTTAACGTTTTAGAAGTTAAGGAGTTTATTGTTACGGGTGAGATTCATCTGATTAAATTATTTCTACTACATACAATATATTTTCAGGCGTCGCCTAGTATCTTAGTCATTTTTTTTTTGTTACATGAAGATTAGACGATCAGTCTTACGCTTTAGGTACCAGTCTAGGGATTATGAAATATTCTAGTGTGAAAACACCCTTTTGAATAAATATTTCATACCAACCATGCCGGGAATTGACCCCGAGACCTCTTGCATGGTAGGCAAATGCCCTGGCTGTTACACCACGACAGAATGAAAAATAAAAACATTAACGAATTATTACTTGTTAATGTATAGTAAGAATGATGATATGGTGAATCATTTAGAACACAGACATAATGAAAATAACAATAAGACCATACAAAGTTACAAGAACGTTAGAAATGAAGAATCCATAGAAGCAAACTCGTCACACGCTTTTTCTATTGTTCGCTACTTAGCACAATATAAATGACACCCACTTAAGAAACTGCGGGGGCGAAGCAAATATTTCTACACTGATCAAGAACCAATCTTCATCAAACAATTTCTTTGTGATGATCCATTTTGAAGATTAATTTTCAGATCACCTCATTCAACGTGAGAAAAAATACATAAAAGATGATAGAACATAATTTAGGAGCGCGTTACACAGACCATTGTCAGGCGTCGAGAAAAGTAGATCGCCAAATGCGTATGGTAATTTTGAAACGTGAATTCAATTGTGCAAAAAACAATGCGATGATAGTAAAATAAGATGAAAAACGACTTGTTCAATGATATTGATGCAGTTAATCCAAAAAAGTATCAAGCTGGTTTACTAAATAATGTATACAAATGAGAAGAAATGTACATTCATCACAAATAAGTATTTATTATATATTTATTAACACCCAAAGGGCTTTTACACATTCAGAGGTTATGAACAATTTACAAATATAAAAATACATTTAAAAATGAAAAAAAATCATACATAAAAAACAAACGAAAATACTAAAAACTAAATTATGATTCAATTTTTTTTTTAATAATTGGCTCCAGAAATTTGACAAAATTTTAGCAAATATATTTATTTTTATGGTCATTAGTCCATTTGTTCCCGAGAGAGTGAATTCTCGGGAACAGAGAATTAATGTGCAAATTTGACTTAGATATATCTCTTAATACCCATACACAATTCCTATTTCTTCTCTAACTCATATAGTGTCCATGCGGCTCGACTGTGGAATCATCTCCCATCCACCATCAAAGATGTTACTACATTATCTCTGTTTAAATCACGTCTGAAGAAACATCTCCTTTCTCTTCCTTAATCTCTCCTCCTTTCCTTTTTTCTCTTTCCGCTTTTTCCTTTTTCCCATTGAGTAATAGTTTTGATTTGAGGTAATTTATAAACAAATACATTTATTTCTATTTTTATATATTTTTAACTTTTTAATCATTTTTTTTTTCTATTGAATATGTTATGTTACTTGAATTATAAAAATAAAACTTTTATTTTATTGGTTGGTTGGAAGAAATTGCCATTTGGCAATAAGCCCGCCAATGTACAAATAACATTATGTACAAAAAGTTAAATAAATAAATAAATAAAAACAAATATATTAACATACATAAAGTAAAGATGATGCTTCATTGGCCTATTAGTAACATTGCATTGCACGTGAATTAAGGGGATGTGGGGCGGGAGAGCCCACATCCTCTTTTTAAGGGAAAAAATAAATATTTGCGTTCTTTTTTTTTATTTACGCAAATATTTAATTTTGAGGGCCATTTTTAACGGGTTGAAAATAACTTACTATTAGAAAATGGGAATCGAGTTGGGGTAGAGTGGGGTTCGAACCACGGACCTTTGAGCCGCGAGTCCGAAACCCTAGCCACGGGACAACAACTAGAACGATTTTAAAATATTTTCTGTCTCTCTCTCGCCGACGCTTCTATGAATACTGAGCGAAAAAGACTTCTGCACGTCGACTGATTATGCTTAACTAAAATCACCAAAGTCGATGTCGCGTATTCCCGTTTTTGGCCCCCTGAATAGGAAAAGATTTTGATTTCTTAAAATAAAATTGCATCAGAAGGATTTTTTGTGCCACTGCGTTTTTTTTCTCAGAAATAGTAATCATACTTGTATACCATACCGTATGTCCGAAGACGGCAGATAAAATTAGGTACTTTTAAGGGTTTTAGATGGTCCTAGATTCTAAAAGAGACAATCTATCGACAAACTAAAAAACAAACGATACCGACATGCCAATGATAGATATACATAATTAATGTTTTAAAAAGGCATCGCTGTAGTGCCGTAATCCAGGGAGAAAATTCTGGAATACGTTAATATGAAAGAAAAATCAGACCACGCTTCCTCTTAATTGACGACTTCCATGTTTAATTTTCTAAGTTCATTGTCCAAGTTTTCTACTAATTCTCTAAATTGCTTAACTTCAAATGTCCATGCACGTTTTCTACGCTTATTACCACCATCTCTTAGTTTAGTTGAACTAATGTATGGTCACACTTCTTATCGACCTAGAATTTTTCCGTTATTATTACTCGCTTTTGGCCATTAGTTTCACGTCTCCAAACCTTCACGGTGACCATTTCGATCGACCAAAAGTAAAACGTTTTGTTCATAAACGAAAATCTACCATTTTAAACTATTTGTCGCAATAAAATGAAAACGAAAGCAGGTGCTCTCTGCTTTATCGATTGGTTAGGATATCTGTGTCCTAATCAATATTTTGATCACATCCTGTGGTATTGCCTTTTTGCCCTCTCTACGAATATCAAATGAAGCTTCTCGCTACTATCCGTGACCCTGTTACAGGGACTGTCAGATGTAAAGATCCGGTGAATTTAATCCCAGTCAGTAAATAATACACGACCCTCTTTTCCACAATCGAAGGACGTGCATATATTGTACATCCGGATTATCTTCTTCCAGCACAAAGATGCCGAGGCTACTAGATTAGAGAGAGCTCATTCGGGCAGCTTTTGTCGATCGGCAACGAGCAATTTGTCTGTGTATGTGGGCACCATCAAGGAGACTTATGTCCTCAGATGTGGTGGGCAAGCTGCTTTTGCGACATCTTCAAGACTGAAATGCCAAACTCCTTAACGTTTTTATATAAATACGTAAAAGAATAATTTTATAATACCAGTCTCAAAGATGTTGCGAAAGTAATGAAACCGGCCACCGGTTATTCTAAATTTGTGGATTAAAGTATGACTAGTCGTTTATTTCTACAGTAAAATATAAATTTAAAAAACAGTTTTTTGATGACGACATCAATTTAAAGACAGGCAAGATACCGCGATGACCATGAGGCTAGTATTTAGGTAGGGCGTAAGTTAAGGGTTTGCATATTAAACATGGAATGGCTAGATTAACCCTTTGCTTCCTCACGGTACAAATGTGTCCTGGGCTGGTATTCCAAACGCTCTCGTGGCCGTATTATCTCGTGTATTTACATACAAAATACACTAGAAAAACTGTTTTCTCGTGCCACGAGAGTGGTTCAGAATAGCACCCCTGGTGCAAAATAACGCATATATCTCTTATTTAAGAATGCATTTGATGCAACTAATTGCCGTCGGTACATATTTGGATATTTTTTAATAGTTTCGGCCATTTATTTTATTTTTATTTATTCACAATATATTAATTTAACATTTATTAAGACACATGTCCCAACTCCATGGAACCAAAATCCTGTGTTGAGTTGGGACCAATATTTGTATAAAACTTTAACAGCCAATATCACCATATCAACTGCGAATAAAAACAACATTAAAAAATACATGGTACATCAAAAACCAAAAAAAAAATATAAAAAAATAAATAAAATCAACTCAATTTTTTGAAAAACCATCAACGAATTTCTCACTCAAATCCCTCCCCCTAAGGAAGATTCAGTCCTGAAACTCTTTTTTGAACAAATATGTAAAGCTTTTAGTTCTAAAAAATGACTCCTGGGGATCAGATCGTAGAGCCAATCGTTTGAACGCGTAAAATTACTACTCCTTTGAAAACCTCTAAATTATAATTATGATAGCAAGTAAGTTCTTTATTTAAAAATAGTTTTGTGGTTTTGCGGGTTTTTCATTTATTTTTGAAAATATATCGTAATGGAAAAATAACAACTTTTCATATTGCGATTCCCTTACAGTGCAAATTTGAACAGGCATTTTTTATTTTATGTAAAGAGTTTTTGTTTTGTAAAAAAATAAAAAAATACGTAATCAATTGTTTGCTATATATATAAATAACGGATTTCAAAATTAAAAAGTTTGAAAAAAATATTACTAAATCTTTGTTAAGGGATCAAAGAGTTAAGAATTAACGAAGTTTTTAAAAGAATCATCATCATCAGTGGCGCTACAGCCCGTTGTGGGTCCTGGCCTCTTCCAGAATTTGTCTCCATTCGTTCCTGCACCCCGCGGTTCTTCTCCAGTTCGTCAGGCCAATCGCTCTAGTGTCACTTTCCACATTATCCAGCCATCTTAATTTTGGTCTGCCTCTGCTTCGTCTGCCTTCCGGAGTGGTATAAATAATCTTTTTTGGGGTGCGGTTATCATTCATTCTGTGCACATGGCCCAACCATTGTAATCTTCTTATTTTGATGAATTGTGCAATGTTGGGTTCGCCATACAGTGCCTCCAATTCATGATTTAACCGTTTCCTCCACACTCCGTTTTGGTTGACAGCACTAAATATCTTCCTTAATATTTTTCTTTCGAATACCAATACCATATTTTCATCTCTTTTGGTCATAACTCAGCATTCGGCACCATATGTAATGACCGGTCTGAGGAGAGTTTTGTAAATAATGGTCATAGTTTTTCTAGTGAGCAATTTGGATCCCAGATGTTTAAACAAGCCATAATAACATCTGTTTGCTGCCGATAGCCGTGCTCTAATCTCGGTACTATAATTGTTATCATTAGTCATTTCAGTACCTAAATATTTAAAGGAATTGACATTGTCTATGTGGTGTGACCCAACGTCCATTGCCTATTGTACATAGTTTATTTGTGACTTTCTTGCAAACATATATTTAGTCTTAGATGTATTCATTTTAAGACCCATGTCATTTGCAGCCATTTCAAGCTAAGAAATCATCTTTTAATCCCGGGACAGTTCTGGAGATTAAGTCTAGGTCATCTGCATAGACTAATATCTGGGAGGTCTTTCTAAAAGTAGTTCCCGTTGTTTCTACTCCTGCATCTCTTATGGATTTTTCAAGAGCAATATTAAACAACAAGAATGCAGGTACCTTAATCTATAACGCGTTGAGGAGTCCAAAATTAGTTTCCATTTGCATACTTTCTACATTATTGATGATCGAATACTGCCAAGGGCTACTGGAACGCCTACCTACTGTTCTGTTTCCGTTGTTTGTAAATTATCACTGGGTGAGTTTTCAACAATGTTGAATCATTAAGAACACGAAGAGAATGTACAAAGTTGATTGATGTCACAAACTTCGCTTGCCATTTACATGTGTTAAACTTATTTTGATTTATTTACAATGGCGAACATGTTGCTAAGAAGCAATTTTACGAGCAAGTCACGAGAGCCTATTGTGTATAAAAAAAACTGATAGACTTTATATGCATTTTACATACATGTAGATTTAAATTAAATCTAAAAGGAATATATAAATAATGTTTTCTTAGATACGTATTTTTGTTTATTTCTTTATATATAAATTATACATTTGTGGATTTATTGCCAAATTTCAACTGATAAAATAAAGGTGTTATTAAGATTATTTAAGCTTTCATATTGATCCAAAAAACGTATTATTTATAAAGTATTATTCTAGCATTATTTTTCTTTTTATTTATGACCTAGCTAAATACTAGCCACTTTATGTTCATATTAAATTATTCTCAATTTTACTTTGTCATATTTATATTTAGAGCATAGGATTTTCTCACTTCAATTGTTTTCTTTTATTTGTAATCTTGGATATTTTATGTTTCTTTTTTACTATTTTGTAGTTTAAAAAAAAAAAAAAACTTTAACTAATTTGTTTAGCAAAAATATTTTGAGTTTGTCCAAATTTTTGTAGACAAGAACTGGATTCAACTCCCTGGGGAGCTGTTTATATTAAGATATTACAACAGAGATGAGGAACATTTAAGAGAAGGTAATATAGAAGTCTGGGCATCTACAGGGCTTATGACCTGTCAATGGCTGGTTTAAGTGGCCGCTTTACACACTATGTAACATTCACCATTCTGCCTATATTTGAACATCTATATTCCTTCAATTCTTTCATCTATTGATGTTTGTGAAGTTAAAGAGCTGAAACCTTTATTTATGCGGGTGAGATTCATCTAATTGAATTATCTCACCTACATACTGGTCCATGAAGAAGTATAGAAATTGAAAAAATAACAGTTTCAGGCGTTGCCTAGTTAAGTTTTGACTCGCGTAGACAATCATTTTTCATAGATCCAAAACTGTTCTAACGCATTCCAGATAATAATAAAATAGAAATGAATTTTGGGAATTTTTTTTTTTCAATTAAGCAAATCTAAATAGCTTGTATTTTTAATGTAAAGCACACAATTAGCTTTTTTTATCGTTATTAAAAACGTTTATATTTTAATATAAGCAGTGTTTGTCATTTTTTTGACATATCGTATTCTTCCAATAGCCTAAAATGTTTTATTTAATGCATACACACACATAGCTTGCTTTTGTTAGATTTTTTTTGATTGTTTATGTGATAGTGTATTTATATTTTGAAATATTGAAAGAAAACTTCCGATCGAGATAAATGCTCAAGATGAAACTTGTGTAACACGCGTTGTAAATCATCTTCTAATTCTACCACTATGTTTGCATCGTCTGTGTAGCATGTGATTTTAACGACCGTATCTCCCTTAGTCATAGATTTATCACTTCCTCATTTTCGAAAGGGTTTTTATACATTTATTTTGTTCGTTTAAGATTTTTTATGGTCTATTGTGATATATTAAAGATCCAACTTTGCTTTGTTTATTTATTTATTTTTATTTATTTGACACTTTATATACATATACAATATATATATACATATAAGGGCGGGCATATTGCCTTAAGGCGATTTCTTCCTATATACACAAACCGTTCAGTTTGAGAAAATTATAAATACATGGACATATTGAATCTTACAATTTTATACAAAAATTAAAAGCAAAGATTAACAAAAATAAATATATTTAAAAAAAAAATAATAACACTATACTATGAAGAGAGGAGAGGGGATGGGAAGGAAAGAAGAAGGATAAAGGAACAATTTAAATTTGTTTATTTATTGTTCTGAATATGTGCTCTTAAAAAAAACGTTATTATAATTTAAATCCCAAATTGAGTTGAAGTAACTACTGGGAATGTAATTCATATGTATGATACTTTGTATTATATGATTTACTAATAAATAAAAAAATATACATGATTTATTGTAAAAAAAAAATCAAGCGAGTATTTCTATATATCAGATCCTACTTCTTAAATAACAACAAGGTAAGTGCAGGTCTTGGAACCTACGTAAGTACTGTGAGATGTGTTAAGTGATAAACTAAATATGTTTCGTGGTATGAAGAGGGCTCCCTCAACAGAGGAACGAAGTGAAAGCTTGTGTAAGAACGGACAAACAATGCTTTTAGACATATGATTCGTAGTCCACGTTAAGATCGTGTCAATCAATATATGATTAACAAATTACAACAGCGATGAAGAATACCTTAAATAAGGGAATATTGAAGTCTAGGCATTTACAAGGCTTATGACCTGCCTTTGGCTGGTTTAAGTGGCCACTTTACACACTGTGTAACATTCACCATTTTGCCTATGTTTGAACATCCATTCTTCTTCAATTCTTCCATCTGTTGATTTTATTGAAGTTAAAGAGCTGAAACCTTTGTTGTTGTGAAGAGTAGCATCTGACTGAATTATTTCACATACTAGGCAACGCCTGAAAACAATTTTCCAATTTTTAAACTTCTTCTTGGACCAGTTGGTTTCATTACAATATTAGAGTTTGTCCAAATGTTCGTAGACAAAAGACTGGATTTCATCCCCTCGGGAGTCATTACGATTAACAAATTACGTATTTAAGGTATTCTTCATTCCTGTTTTTATTTGTTAATCTTAATGACTCCCGAGGGGATGAAATCCAGTTTTTTGTCTACGAACATTTGGACAAACTCAAATATTGTAATTAATATATGATTTTGAAAGACTTCATTAACTCTCCCTTTCCGGTGATGTGTAGATAGTAGCTAGTACAAATTGAATCTAATAACTGTAATATCTCTAAAAATATAATAATCTCCGGGTTAGGATTTTCGGTTATACATTTATACATCATTAAAACATATT